>NW_008358517.1:423047-463244 GCF_000622305.1 Nannospalax galili
CTTTATGTCCCTCTGACCAAATTATTATAGACCTCAAAATATGTCTATTAAACATCCAAGAAGGTTAGTTCCACATGTCTGGTACTTTTAATAACTGTGTGTCATGTAGATAGATCTTGGGCAAAGCCCAATTGGTCTCAGATAAACTTTATCTAGACATATATTTCTTGATCTGCTATGTATAATTTGTCAGTAGGTTGTTGGATAATATGGTTCCCTCTGGTTTTTAAAACTAGCTAACATTATTTATCTCTCACATTGTCTCACCCCTCCATCATGGTTTCCCCAGTTAAGGTGACCCCATTTTCCCTCTTTCTCCCTTAATAATACCCTTCTCCTACAGTCCTATCTCTCCTGAGCTCCTTCTTTCCCTTTATCCCCTAGGTTCCTTGTATACCATTTCCTCCCCTCTACCTTAAACTAACCCAATTTTTATACATATCTCCCTTATTAAAGCCTGTTTCCTACTGTTCTTCTCTTCCAGGTTCTTTCTTTTCCTTTACCTCCCTATTTCCTTCCATTATCCTGGTTCCTATAAACCAGGATAACAGTAGCAACTTAAAATAGCATGGTCTGATTAGATGAGCAACATAAGCAATAAAGATTTTCCTTTCGGAATATCCACATACATCGATTAAACATAAAGGCCTTCCAAAAAATAGCATACATTCAAGTTTCTGAATTTGAATAATAAGCATTTGGACTCTTTTGAAACACACTGTGGTATTCTACATGTTCTGACAGGGCACCCTTTGTTAGGCATTCCCTGTAGGCATGATCTTATTCAATTTTATTCACATATTCCATTTGAGATACACTGTAATCATGCATAGCAAATACAACAGGTACATACATATTTTAAATTAAGAACCATGTCCCATTATCTTCCAAATCCAATAAGCACATATTTCTTATTTCTTTTATTTATTAAAATGGGATTAGGTATGATATTCCCCTACATTTAACCTGTGGAATCGATAAAAGATTGAATGAGATCACACATTTATTTTTCATGTAGCTGAATATCATCATTTGAAATCTATTACCAAATGCAGCATTGAAAATGATTTGAAATTTAAAATAATTAAAATTTGAATTCTGAGGGTCTCATGCCACAGAGTATGACATTAGTGCTATTACAAATAGAGCATTTTATGACTAAAATGGTAGTGATAAAAAATACTTTCAAATTCACTTGAAATCTATTAGTTTTTTTTTTTTTTTCATTTACTTTCTGAACACCAATTTTAACCCTTCTACTGATCAAGATACGTGCATTCATACAGCAGTCATCTAGTTTGAGGCTTGAATCTTAAATGTGGAAGATTTGCTGCAATTTTATCAGGTACTTATAAAGGTTCGTGGTAGCTAGAAGCTCAAGAGAGTACTGGGCATATAAATATTAAGCAACCATAAGTGGGAAGAATATAGGGGAGAAATGGAAATTTTGTGGTAGAGCTGTGAACGTAGAGGTGTGACAACAGCATCAAAATTTGTAGTGTTCTAAAGGTAATGGGATTTCATATTTGTCTTCTTTCAGATCCTTGATCCTTGTGATCTCTGTCAAAAGAATTCAAATGACACAAATAGTATAAATTTGACAATGAGTACTCTTTTTTACATGGTAAAGTTTCACACTATCCAGGTGAAAGTGGACAAATGCTAATAGGGCCATTGCATAGGTGACTCCCTTACACAATTCAAGTGGGCAATTGTCCTACTTAACACTTTTTGTGTGTTTTATGCTATTTCTGAAGTCTCTTGAAGAGGCATCTTTTCTGAATTAAGTGCTCCTGCCATATGGTTGGTGGGTGAGTTTGGATTAGCACTTATAGGAGAGGCCAATGGGATGTGAATAGCTCTGTAAAATAGTAAAATTATGATGGACCCTTGAGAGACTCATAGACAACTCAGGGCCACATTTTTGTAGCAATGTTTTATTAATGAACATAATCTAGATTATTGACTTTTAATGAACTCCAGCAAAATCATGCACACACTTGGGTCTGATGAACAGGGTCTCTCATTGGCAAACTCAGTTTGGTACTTCACCCGTGTGATAATGAATGAATGCTGGTATGCTTGAGAGTTAATATAGCAAATCACTGCAAGCAGAGTACCCACTCATTGGACACTGTAAAGCCTGGGAAGGATAAGTGAGCTTGGATGAATGAGATACTAGAGATGAAAATGTCTGATGGTCTACTGAGGTAAGGGTGGACCCTAACTTAAATTACACACTTCCCCAGTGAACTTGGAAAAGCCATTTTGAATAAACTGAATATGTGGTCTGATAGGGGACACAGTGGGAGAAACAGGGTTCTGAAGTCAGTTCCATCTTCACAGGGTGAATACACAGATTGTTCTGTTTATACAGGTTGTGGGAACAAGAGAGACCCATTGGCACAGTTCTGAAAGACATATGGTTCTAAAAGATAAGTGAACCAATGTCCTCCAAGTTTGGGTCCACTCTTAAACACTTATTTTAAGAGTCAGACTTTCAGGCTGGAGAAATGGCTCAGTGGTTAAGAGTAGTCTTGCAGAGGACCTAGGTTTGATTTCCAGCACTTACATGGCAGCTAACAAAAGTCCATAACTCCAGTTCCAGGGAATTCTAAAGATCTCTTCTGACCTCAGAGACATTGTACTCCACCAGTGTATGTACATGCAGACAATACGCTCATACACAAAAAAATATAAAGAATAAATAAAATATTTTTAAAAACAATCAAGCTTTTATTTTTTCAGGCTAGTTGTAATGTTGGCCATAATTAATAATGTCCACAGACTTATGGCTCAAATCCCATTCTTTTGTTCAGTAATCTTGTAATAAATAGATTAAATATAATTTCAAAGAGAGAAATATGCTCCTGTTTCCTACCATTCCTCCACTTTGTTTAATCTACAGCTATTATCTCAAATGATGTTTCAAATTCTAAAGAGGGACTATTGTGACAAATCCCCTTCTTTTCAACTGTTTTTCAGTTGAAATCCTGGTGTGTTAATACAGGAGGGTAACCCAAAGGTGGTTTTGAAGCAAATGATAGCGTAAGCTCCAGCCAGATTTACTCTCCCTCACCCTTGTATCAACATCTATCTAATTGAACTTATATCCCTCTCAGTGGGGGGTAACTTATGGGTGGCACTGTAAATATAACCAAATACACATGGGAGAAGTCATAGATCGTAGAGAAAACCCCCATCTCTGTCACATTTCTAAACAAATGAAATTTCTTACTGTATGCTAAATATGTATCCTTATATTTACAAACAAATGTACAATACCCCACTAATCAAAGAAGCTTCATTTTATATCATATGGAGGCTACTGCAGAGTTCCACAACTGGTTACACACAGAGAATATACATCTGAGAGATTGCCAGTCCTAGGTGAGATATTCACAGTCAAACCCCTACACCCAAGGCTTATAGAACAAGGCAGAACAGGCAGTAGAGAGAGTATTAATACATTACTCCATTCTCACCAGTGAAGCTTCCTCATACAACAGACTGTGATGCACACAGAAGGTCACAACTGGCTAGTTTTAGAGAATAAGAGATTGTAGAGTCCGTGTCACTGAAAAGGACTTCTGTATTAAAACTCACCCACCCACAGCTTAGGAACCATTGTGAAAGAGGGGATGTAAAGACTGTGAGAACCAGGATTGGTGCATGACCACAAGGAAACAGAGGCTTTCAGATCACTGTGAACTTGTTCATATGACCTTGCAGCAATGCTGACAGCATGCACATGATCCTTACTGAACTCAATCAGACCAAAACCCAGCATGGAGCAGGGAAAATAGGCAACAGGCCCCAACCCTAGCCAAGAAACTATTGGAAACGTAGCTGTTTTTACAATAGTGGAAAAAACTTTATCTCACTTTTTGTTTATTAAGACCTTCTTTCAAGATAAGTTTTGAATTTGCCAAATGCAGTTTGTATGTTACATCCTATGTGGTTTTATTATTGGTCTGTTAGCACACTTTAGTACATTGATTAGAAATTTGAATTTTAACTGATTTGTGTAATTTGAATCAATCTCATGTTCTTCTAGAAGATGAATTTTATTCTGAAAGGTTAAATTATATTTTTTATTAACTTACTAAAGAGGTTTGTGTCTATGTACATGAACTGTGTCTACTGCAGCCCTTTAACCTACAATATGCTTACTTGTTTGGGGAATTAAAATAATTTTCTCTCTATTGAATGACTAACAAAGTATCTTCTATATAATTTTTTGTGGGAGACTGTGGAGAACCACTTTTCTTATATACTTAATTTTTCTGTACAATTCACCTGTAAAAGTAGATGTGCCTGAGGTTTGTGACATTGAAGCTCTATGATTATTGAACTCTTTAACAGATTTAGTAATATCTAAAGTATTTCTCTCTGCCATATAAGATGAGTCATTCTTACTTTTTAAATATTTTTTATTTTTATCATTATTTTAAATATTTTACTGATTTGACAATATCACAGAATGCATTTTGCTCATATTCAAATCCTTTCTTTCCTCTCCACTCACAATTTATTACTACCACCACCTGCCCACGGATTTCATGTTTATGTTGCTGGTGGTCTTTTTTAAAGCCTGTGTTTACTAAATTCTCTTGGATGTGGGTCAATCCTTTGGCTTCTGATGAACCCACCAGTGGAGATACAGTAAAGAAAACTGGCTCTTCCTTGCCCACCTCTATCAATTGTCAATAGATTCATAGCACAGGCTGTGGTTTTTTGCAAAACTCCCACATCCATGCTGAGTTTTGACTGGCTTGAGATTGCAAAGAACTTGTGCACACTGTCATAAGCAGTGTGGGTTCATATATACAGCTACCCTGTGGTGTCCAGACAGCACATTGTCTTTGTATTCATCTACTATCTTTGCCTTTACAAAATTTCAGCCCCCAGAGTCTATCTTACCCCTGAGCCTTGAGGAGAGATCATGTGATGTACTGGTTCCAATCAGTGTTGAACATTCCATAGTTTCTTATTCTCTGCATCTTGACTGGTTTTGTTCTCTGTGTTAATCATCATCTGCTACAAGAAGTTCTCTTGTATCAGTTGAAAGATCCATTAATCTATGGATATAATGGTAAAACATAAGAAGTCAGTTTAATATATTTATTTGCCAGAACAATACTTGTTGTTTCTCCGCTATGGCATCTGATCTGTTTAGCCGTAGGCTCTTACCCCCTATGAGAGTTCTATGCATACAGATTTGAAACCCAACAGTCACACAGTGACTAACCACCGTCTGTAACTCCAATTCTGAGTGATCCATGCCCTCTTCTGACCCCCGAGGGAATTGCACGACATGGGTGCACTCACATATATGCAGAAATACATGCATAAACATAAGATAAAAATCATAAGTGAAATATTTTAAAAAAGCTTCCAGGAATTGGTTTCATCTTGTGATCTTATATTCAACAAGAAAGTGATTGATTATTCTTGTGACATTTAGATCACTATTGCACCAGTGGGCGGGTGTTTTCTGTCTGGTACTTATTTTAGCTTGTAGGGTTCAAATCTATATACAGATGACAATCCTTTTATCTGCCAGCAATATGCACAGCAACTTGTAGTACTATGAAATCTATCCGTATAAGCTAGAACTTCCAGGTCATTATCATCTTGATTTCTTGTTTCTTCTCTTACTCAAGTATGTAGTGTAAATAAATGTAATGGCAATGGCCAGTATTGCTTCAAGATCTATGGGAACACCCTGCTCAACATCTCCAAAAGAGGGAGTTCACTCTTGACAATGGCCATTTCATTTGCTAACCTGTGGTGTCTCTTAGCGACACTGAACGCCTGTTTTACGGTAGCTGCATTCAAACTCTTTTTATAATCTATATGTACTTGAAAAAACTACTGTGGTACATTTATTTCCTTATGATTTTTCAGGCCTTTAGTGTTAGTATTCATCCTCTCACCCCCTCTTCTACTCTGTCCTCACAGTCTTCACCATATTAAATCCCTTCTATCCCATGTTTCCCCTTTCCCCATTTACAGACTTTAATTCTATCCCCACTTTCATGGTGCACCCCATTTCGGATCCTTGTTATTTTCCTGACATATAATGGATTTTCCAATCAAAATGCATAGCTAATGAACCAAACTATCATCCGTTTAAGAATGAGAGCATGTGACATTTGTCTTCTAGAACTGAATGAAAATTAAAATACAACATTCCAAAATCGGTGGAACACAATGAAAGAAATCCTAAAATGAAGTTTATATCACTAAATGCCTATATCAGAGAATGATGGATCTCTCATAAGTATCTTAACAATCTTAACAATCCACTTGAAGACCTCAGAAAGCCAAGAACAAACAACCTTAAAAATAATAGGTGGGAAGAGATTAATAAAAATCAAGGCTGGAATTAATGAAATAGAAATGAAGAAAACAATACAAATAATTAAATGGAGTTGGTTCTTTTTAAAGACTAACAAGATTTACAACACTGCAACTAAACTGCCCAAATGAAAGAGGACCCAAATTAATAAGCTCATAAACGAACAGGAAAAGATTTTGCATATCACAAAATAATCACAGAGTACAACGTCTTCATGTAGTTCTGGGTTTTTTTGTTTGGTTGGGATTTGGTTTCGTTTGGCTTGGTTTGGTTTGGTTGGTGTTGAAGCCAAACCCAGGACTTTGAACATGGTAGGAAAGTGTTCTACCACTGAGCAAGTACCCAGCTTTTCATGTAACATTTTCTCAGTGTGCTCATGATGCAAGGTGGTGATATGCCAACCAAAGATTAGAGTAAACCTTAAATTATAAGACAAATATAATAGGTAAAATCACCACACTTTGATTATTGTGGGAATGTTCTAAAAGAAAGGGTGTGTTTAATTGCTTTACTTGTTTTAGTTTATTTTGTGGGTTGTTTTGAAGGATGTAGTTGCCCAGAGGAAAAAAAAAAAAAAAAAAAAAAAAAAAAAAAGGACTTTGATTTGTCCTGCTGCTGAAATGTGCTTGTGCTTGTGAAGTGCAGCAAGCTCCTGTCCCAAAGGAAAAGGGCATCACCCAGAGCTGAGTACTATTTCGGGACCAAAGTACCTCTTGAAATTTCCATTTGCAATCTGACCTGAAAAGAAGAGGCTGCTGTGTGATGCAGAGGAAGCAAGCTTGGGTCACAGGCCTGCCTATCACCTATATCCCTGCATTCAAGCTCTGCTTTAGATCTGCAATGTGAAGACAAGTCTGTACACTGCAGAAGAGAGTCACAGCAATCTAATGGTGGTTTGTTGAGGAAACGTTTGTATCTGAGATATTTTTTTAATTTTGTTAGATTATTCCCATTTGTGACTGTCACTAGCATAGATTTGACTGATATCATTGGGCAAGTACTTTTTAAAGGACTTATATAAAATCATATTTGAATATTGCTACAAAACTAAATTTTAATCTTAGTAAACAATTTTTTACTTAACACTTAATGTCCTGATTACAAAATTTTGGCACAAGAAAAGCCAAAAAAGAGGCACAAAGAAAGAGGCACAAAAAAAGAAATGAACACCACAAAATTAACAAAGAAACAGGAAATTCAGAAAACCATAGGACGTACTTTAAAATTCTCCATTCCACTAAGCTGGGAAGTCTAAAAGAAAGAAGAAATTTCTTGATATGTATGTTCTGCTAAAGTTAAACCATGATGAAATAAATAATGTAAACCGACCTGTAACAACAAAAAAGGTAAATGCCATAATTAAAAGCCTTCTGCTGAGCATAGTGGCACCTGCCTTTAATCCTTGCACTGGAGAGGCAGATACAGGTGGATCTTTGTGAGATCAAGGTGAGCCGATCTATATTGCTACTTTCATATTAATAGGGACTCCAGAGAGACCAGGTCTCAAAAACAAACAAACAAACACACAAAACAAATCTGTTAAATATAAAGAGCCCAGGGCCAGATGAAATCAGCACAGAATTTTATCAAGCACTTGAAAGAACTAACACCAGTACTCCTAAATTATATTGTAAAATAGAAAAAGAATGCACACTGCAAAGTTATTTCTGTGAAGCCAGTTTTATTCTGATATCAAAACCAAAGAACGACTCAACAACAAAAAATTATGGATCAATGTCTCTGATGAACAAAGATGCAACATAATCTCAATAAACTCAATGAAAGAACCCACCTGATCATATCATTAGGCGAGGAAAATTTCTATGACAAAATCCAGCATCATTTAGTCATAAAACTCATGGAGAATCTTATTTTAACATAATAAAGGCAATATACAGCAACCTAACAGCTAATACACAGAATGGAGAAAAACTTGAAACATCCTTATTAAAATCAGGAACAAGACAAAGATGTCCACTTTCTCCACTCATTTCCAATACAGTACTTGAAGTCTTGGATAGTGCAGTTATAAAAAAGTGATAAAGGGAGGTAGAAATTCAAAAGTAAGAACTCAAAGTTCCCATATTTGCTGATGATATGATTCCATGCTTAAAGGACTCTAAGGACTCCTCCAGAAAACTGACAGAGCTGATAAACACTGTCAGCAATGTCCCGGGGCATAAAATTAACTCACAGCGATTAGTAGTCATCCTGCATACCAACAGCAAATATACTGTGAAAAAAAATCAGGGAAAGTATCCTATTCACCGTACCCTAAAAACAGAGTAACTTGGAATTAACCTAATGAAGGATGTGCAGGACTTGTATAATAAAAATTTGAAGACACTGAAGAAAGAAATTGAAGATTATACCAAAAGATGGAAAGAACTCCATACTCATGAATTGTATGATTAATATTGTGATAATGGCATCCAAAGAAAAGTAATCTACAAACTCAGTGCTATCCCCATTAAAATAATGACACTATTCTTCACAAAAATAAAAAAATCTCAGATTTTATATGGAAACACACACGAACACCACACACAAGACAGAAATAAAACAAGATAGCTGAAACAAATGAGAACAATAAAAGACATGCTGGAGCTATTACTGTCACTGTTTTTTAAATTTTATTACAGAGCTATAGTAATAAAACCACAAGATCCTGGCATAGAAACAGATCCATTGATCAATGGAATAGACTTCGAAGCAGAGATTTAAGTAAAAGCACTTTCAGTCTCTGACATTTGGAAAGGGAACCAAAATCATACATTGGACACAAGTCTGTTCAACAAGTGGTGCTAAAGAATCTTCACAGCAACATATAGAAAAACACATGAACACAAGCACACTTGAAAGAACAACTCATGGAGCTCAGTCAAGATAAGGATAAACTACTGACTGAAGCTCAGGAAAAGACAAATACACAGCTGAATGAAATGAAAAAGAACAGGGCTTGAAAATAAGTGAGGGAAAGAGACAGAAATTTTGAAGAAAATACAAGCTGAGATGAAAAATGGAATTGAATAACTCAATGAGTCCGTTAGAAAAAGCAGGAGAAAGTCTTACTAGCAGATAGAATCAAATGAAAAATAAAATATCAAAAATTAATAGAAAAATGAGCACATTGGACCTCCCAAGTAAGAAATTATGAAATATTTATAAGAGAAAAAAATGGAATGGAATATGCAGGAGGTGTGGGCCAGCATGAGAGGCTGAATCTACATATCAGGAATAGAGGAAGGAGAAGACTCTCAGGTAAATGATATTGACAAGATCCTCAACAGAATTATAGAAGAAACAAAGGAAAGAAATACTCAAATAGATTTAAAAGCACACAGAACACCAAATAGACAGAAACACAGTGTATCATAGTAAAACATTAACTATAAATAACAAAGAGAGGGTTCTGAAAATGGCAAGAGAAATACAAATTATATATAAAGAAAACCCATCAGAATCACAACTGACTTTTCAATGCAAACTTTAAAAGAATGAAGAGGCTGGATCAATATATTCAAAGTTCTAAATGATCACAGGTACCAACCCAATATTCTTTACTGAGCAAAAAGTCTATCATATTCAAAGTAGAAAAAAATACTCTATGACATAGATAGGTTGAAAGTATTCATGTCCACCTAATGAGTCCTACAGAGGATACTCAAAGCATCACAAAAGAATGAAGTATGCAATGACCATCCCCTAGAGGCTACGCAGAGAGAAAGTAAATGAAGCTATAATTATGGAAAAACATATTAGGACTGAAAATACAAACAAAATTAAATAACAGTAGCCAATGTACGGCTTTCAATAATAACTTTAAACATCAGCAGTCTTGGTTTTCCAATTAAAAGACACAGGATAGTGAATGGATTAATAAACTAAATCCATTTTGCTGAATTTAAGAAACTCATGTCACCTCAGGATAGGATCACCATACAGGGAAATGATGGAATTTTTTTCCAAATAAGCGGCATGAAGAAACAAGTGGTTTTTCCTATCCTAATATCAGACAAAATAGACATGAAATTAAAATTAATCTGAATTTTAATTATGATGAAGGGTAAAATCTACCAAGAAGACATTATAATCATGAACATAAATGCATTAAACTCCGGTGCATCCAATTTCATAAAGAGAGTCTTACTGGACTTCAAACCCCAAATTAATCCTAACTCCATAATAGTAGGTGTACTCAGTACATCACTTTCTCCAATACATAGGTCATCTGGCCAAAGAATAAAAAGAGAAACATTGAATTAAATAAATTTGTGCAACAAGTCGGCCTAATAGACATTTACCCAAGCACCAAGGAATGTTTCTTCTAGTCAGCATCCCATGAAAGTTTATTTTTAGTGAGATTTAAAAATTTCATACATTTTCCACTCAAATCCGGATCCCCTTCCCCATGCATGCCTCCCCACCCCCACCCCACCGAAACCTTTACACTCTGTCATACATGCTGAGTCCTATTCATTCAGCTGTTTGTACTCAAATACAAAAATGTCCTTCAGTGTAAATACATACACTGAAGTCTAGTCAGCCCAGATTGTGGTCATATTAAATCATGCTCTCTTTCACTCAGCAGCAATCAGCCACCTATTTCTCACTTCCCCTTCAAGCCCTTGTTTGATTGAGCTGACATGGGTCCTAAGCTCCCTGTCACCTCTGCCACAGGCTCACATGAGTAAGCCTCCAGTGACCTGGAAGCCTCCGCCTCCCTGTGTTCATGAACCAGCCTTGACTCTCACAATCTTTACACCTCCTCTTCCACAATGGTCCCTGAGCTGTGGGTGGAGTTCCATATACTAGTCCCATCCTACACTTTACAGTATATTATTCCCAGTATATTATTGCCTTCTGTGTGAATCACACTCTGATGTACATGGAAGCCTCACTGGTGAAAGTTGAGGGGTGCATTAGCCCTCTCTCTATCTCTTATTCTGCTATGTTCCATGAGCCTTAGTTATAGAGATTCGACTGCAGATGTGTCACCAAGAATAGGGCATCTCCCAAGTGGATGTTCTCTGTGCCCGACCACATGTGCAACTCTGAAGTAATCTTAACCTCTTGCAAAAAGAAGTTTCTTTGATGAGTGCTGTACAGCATGCTTGTCACTCTAAGGGAGGTCTCTTCTATCTCACACTGTGTTCCCTGAAAAGCAGCTTTCAGGTATACATTTTATTAATGTTCAGATACTCTATGTGCATTTCTCATAAGATTTCTATGGCATCACTTTTCCCTCTAGGTTTTCTAGCCAACTGAGATTCACTCATCTCCACTCTTTTCTCCCATCTGGCCTCCCTCCTCCATCCCTCCCCTAGTCACTGTGTCTCCATCATCTCCACCCTCCCCCAGATACCTCTGTACTACCATCATCATTCCTCTCCTGACTCCCCTCCTCCACACCATGGACCCTTGCATGTCCCTCTGTCCTCTCCTCCCTGCCAATTACTCCCGCTTTCCCATCTCCCACAGGTAGCGTCTGTTCCCTACTATCCCCCTTTCAGGTTGTTTATTTTGCTTTATTTCAGTGTATCCTTTGCCTTTACCTCGCTCCTGGTGTTAGAATTTATATACTCACATATAAAGGATTGATGCTACAATCCACAAATGAAGGAGAATGTATGTCTCTTGCTTTTCTGCATTTGTGTTACTTCACTTAGTATTACACTCTCTAGCTACATCCATTTGCCTGCAAATTTCATAATTTCATCTTTTGTTACTGCTGAGTAGAACTCCATTGAGTAGATGTACCACCTTTTCATTAACCATTTGTCAGTTGAGGTACATTTAATTTGTTTCCATTTCCTACCTATTGTGAAGACAGCAGCAACAAACATAGCCATATCTCTACAGAACGATGAGTCCTTTGGGTATATGCCAAGGAGTGGTATCACTGGATAATACCGTAGGTTCATTTTTAGTTTTTTGAGGGTTCCCCACACTGCTTTCCATACTGGTTTGCTGGAGATTGCATTCCCACCAGCAGTGAATTAGCATTCCTCTTTCTCCACATCTTCTCCAGTATTTGCAGTCTTCATTCTCTTCATCTTTACCAATCTGACTGGGGTAAAATGTAATCTCAAAGTGGTTTTAATCTGTATTTCTCTAATTACTACGGATGTTGAGCAGTTTTTAAGGTGCTTCTTACCATTTTTATTTCTTCACTTGAGAACTTTGTTTAGGTCTATCATCCATCTTTTATTGGGTCATTTATTTTCTTCTCGTTCTTTTTTGAGTTCTTTTGGATATTAATCCTCTTTTGGATGTGTAGCTGGTGAATATTGACTCCCACTCGGTGGGTTTCCTCTTCCCTTCCTTGGTTGCTTCTTTTGTTGTACTTTGTAATTTAAGAGATCCCACTTACTGATTGGTGACCTCAGTGCCTGAGCAGTTGGTGTTTGATTTAGAAAGTCCTTTCCTAAGCCTATATCTTGGAGAGCACTGCCTATGTTTTTTTCTAACAGTTTCTGAGTTTCAGGTTTTATATTGAGGTTTTTGATTTACTTGGAGTTGACTTTTGTGAAGGGTGAAACATAAGGTCAAGTTTTCTTTTTCTTCATGTGGAGATCCAGTTTTGCCAACACCACTTGTGATGATGCTGTCTTTCCTCCCTTGTGTGTTCTTAGCACCTGTGTCAAATGCAAGGTGACTGAAATTATATGAATTCATGTTTAGGTCTTCTACTATGTTCCATTGATCTATGTGTCTTTTTATGTGCCAGTATCATGCTTTTTTTTTATGACTATAGCTCTGTAATATAATCTGAGATCTGGTATGGTTATCCCCCAGCATTGTTCTTTTTACCCAAGGTTGTTTTGGCTATCCGAATTCTCTCATGATTCCATATGAATTTTAGGGTGATTTTGTCAAGCTCTGTGAAGAACGTCATTGGTATTCTGATTGAGATTACATTGAATCTATAAATTGTTTTTGGTAAAGTGGTCATTTTCACAATATTGATTCTACCAGTCCTTGAGCATGGTAGATCTTCTACCTCCTAGTGTCTTCTTCTATGTATTCCTTTAGAGTTTTGGTGAAATTTTCATTGTAGAGATCTTTAATGTATTTGGTTAAGTTTATTCCTACATATTTTATTTTTTAAGGGTATTGAGAAAAAGAGTGCTTTTTTATGATTGCTTGTTATTGGTAAATAGAAAGGCTACTGATTTTTGTTGGTTGATTTTGTATCCTGTCACTTAATTGAAAGTATCAATCAATTATAACAGTTTTCTAGTGGAATTTTTGGGTTTTATTATGCATAATACATCATCTAAAAATAGGGATAATTTGACATCTTCATTTCTAATTGGTTCTCCTTTAATTTCCTTCGCTTGTCTTATCACTCTTTTAGGAGATTCAAGACTATATACAAAAGGAGGGGAGATAGTGGACAGCCTGGTCTGGGTCCTGATTTTAATGGCAATGCTTCCAGTTTCTTTCCATTTACAATGATGTTGGCTATGGGTTTTTATATATAGCTTTAGTTAAGATGAGGTATGTTCCATCCAGACCAATTCCTCCTAGGACTTTTTAATATGACTGCATGTTGGATTTTTTCAAATACCTTTTGTACATCTATTTAGATGATAATGTGGTTTTTGTCTTTAATTCCACTTACATTCTTTATTACATTTATTGACTTACATATGTTGAACAATCCCCTCATCTCTGAAATAAAGGAGATTTGATCATAGTGAATGATCTTTTTCATGTGTGTTTTTTATTTGTTTTGAGAGTGGTGGATGATCTTTTTGATGATGTGTTTGTATGTGGTTTGGAAGTATTTTATTGAGCATCTTTGCAACTAGGTACATTAATGATATGGGTCTACTGCTTTCTATTTTGTTGTATCTTTACCTGGTATTGGTATTTGCATGATACTGGCTTCATAGAAGGAGTTTGGGAGTTCTCCCTCTGTTTCTATCTTTTTGAATAATTTAAGCAGTATTGGTTGTAGTTTTTTGAGTGTATGTTAAAATCTGCTATAAATTCATATGGGCCTTGCCTTTATAAATCAGTGTGTTTTGTTTTATTTTTTCAATTTCCTTATTTGTTATGGGTATGTTTAGGCTGCTGATCTCCTCTTGGATTAACTTTGGTGGTGGCCATGATTTTAGAAATTCATCCATTTCTTACAGATTTTCAAATTCAATGGAGTATAAAAATTTTAAAGTATTGCCATACAATGTTTCGGATGTTTTTGGCATCTGTTGTGATGTTTTCCCTTTGGTCTCTGAATTTGTTGATTTGGATTTGCTCTTTCTTACTTTTGGTTAATTTGGCTAAGGGTCTGTCTATCTGGTTTAACTTTTCAAAGAACCAGCTCTTAGATTTATTCATTTATTTTTGTTTGTTTGTTTCTATTTCATTAATATCTGCTCAGAGTTTTGTTATTTCTTCTTCTCTAGTAGGTTTGGGGTTTGTTTGTTCTTGCCTTTCCAGAGTCTTGAATTGTACTGTCAAGTCATTTATATGTGCTCTTTCTGATTTTTTAAGCTAAACACTAAGAGCTATAAACTTCCCTCTTAGGGCTGCTTTTACGTCATCCTTGAGGTTTTGTTGTGTTGTGTTCTCATTTTCATTCTGTTACAGGGACAATTTTATTTCTTTCTTAATTTCTTCTTTGGCTCATTCATGATTCAGTTGTGTGTTGTTTAATCTCCATGAGTTCATGTATTTACTAGAGCTTCTTTTGCTTTTGATTATAAGATTTATTGCACCATAGTCTGAGAGAAAGCAAGGAATTATTTCAAGTTTTTGATTTGTTGACACTTGTTGTTTGCCCTTGAATATAGTCAATTTTAGAATAACTTGCATGAGCTGCTGAATAGAAAGTATTTTTTGGTGATTGGGTGGAATATTCTGTATATATCTGTTAGGTCCATTTCATGTAGTATGTCATTTAGTTCAGCTCTGTCTCTTTATTCCTAATCCAGTTTAATACTCCAGTGTGGTATTAAAGTTGCTATCACTGAGTTGGTGTTAATCTCTGTTTTATAGTCCAGGACTACTGATTTTATGAAACTGGGTGCTCCAAACTTTGGTGCATAAATGTTCATGATTGTGATATCTTCTTAGTCAATTGTTCTTTTGATTAGAATGAAGTGACCCTTCTTTTTTCTTCTGATGAATTTTATCTTTATCAGATGTTAAAATTGTGACACCTGCTTGCTCTTTAGGCCCATTTACTTGGAATATTTTTTCCATCCTTTCACCCTAAGATAGTGGGTATCCTTGAAGGTGAGGTGAGTTACTTGAAGACAATACAAAGATGGGTTTTCTTTCTTGATCCGTTGCATCAGCCTCTGTCCTTTGACAGGGGATTGAAGTCATTGAAAGTTAGAGTTATTATTGAAAGGTGTGTATTGTAGACTGTTATTTTAATTTATTTGTGTTTGTGGCCCTATTTTGTATTTCCATTGTTATACCTTTATTTTTATTTTCTTTCTGTCACCTCATGGTCATGCTCATTCTTTTCTTTGGTCCTTTGTATTGCTTCAAGTACTCTCTGTAGTGCTGGTTTGGACCCAGGCCAAGAGGGTAGTCCAGAGGCCTGTGCCCAGTACTAGAAGGAGAACAGGAAGTGGGAGTTGTGAAACTGAATCAGATTGTGAAATTTTCCTTAAATTATACCATGTACTGGGGCACAATTCAAACTTAAAAAGAAAACTAGCATATTTCCATGTATTCTATCTAAACACAGTATAATAAAGCATAAAATCAATATCAAAAGACACTTTAGTAACTACACAACTCATGAAGATTCAACAGCACACTATTGTTGTACAGGACAAATAAGAAATCAATAATAAAAATATTTCTGGAACTAAACGAAAATAAAAACAGAAAAACTACAAAACCTCTGGGATATATGAAAAGCAGCCCTAAGAGGGAAGTTTATAGCTATAAGTGCCTTTATTAAAAATCAGAAAAAGGTGTTGGAGAGATGGATCACTGATTAAGAGCACTGGTTGTTCTTGCAGAAGATCTGGGTTTGAAAGCCAGCACTGACATGGCGGTTAAAAACCAAGCATAACTGTAGTTCCAGGGAATTTGATGCCCTTGTCTGTCCTCCATGTACACTGCATAACATAGGTGCACTTATACACGTGCAGAAATAATACTCATAGACTAAAATAAAAATATATGAATAAAAAAATAAAAATTTAAAAATCATAAAGAGCACAAATGAATGACTTAATGATAAAACTGAAGAATCTGTTATTATCATATATTAATGCATCTCCCAACTCTCACCAGAAAAGTTTCCTCATGCAACACATGGAGATTAAATCAGAAACTCACAACATAAAGAGAACAAGAGGCTGCAGAACACTTACTTTTTCCTGAACAGGACACCCATATCAAATTTCTGCCCCCCCCCCAAGACTCAGGGATCATCACTGAAGAGGGTGTGGAAAGATAATATGAGCCAGAAGTGACAGATGACTACAAGAAAACAGTTTTCCAGACAGCTGGCCAGTTATTCATATGAACTCACAGCAATGGTGACATTATGCAAATGTCCCATGCAAACTCAAACCAGAAAACATTCCAGTATAGACATGAGGACATGGGCAAGAAGCTCACCAGTGAGGAAACTGTGGCAACAGTTGCCTCTGAGAGGGGCAGAAACGGTTTCTTTCAAGCATGGGACTCGTGGTAGGTTAACCATGCTCCAATTGATGGACCAACACTGAAGGGTGTTTCGAGACAGGAATTAGAATCTATAAGCATACACACACACACACACACACACACACACACACACACAACACTATGAGTTTGAATAAATAGCAAATAGAAGCATAAAAGTTCGAAAGAAACATCTTAACTACACTCTAAAAGAATTTTTAGAACACAGAGATCAGAGGTAGATGAAATGACCATTGGGCAGGGGTCCATAAAGAAAGGTTTGGGAATAAGGGAGAGGCTCTAAATACCATAATGTTTTATTATATGAACATCACAAAAATTCAATTAAAATTATCTGAAAAAAAAAGAACTAAACCCAAATCCAGCAGAGAAGAAAATAATTAAAATTACAGCAGAAATTAAAGAAATGAACACAGTACGAAAAATTACTGAATCTAACAGGTAGTTTTTTGAAAAGATAAACAAGATATACTGTCTCATAGCCCAGTTAACCAAAAAAAAAAAAAAAAACTAAGTGAACAAAATAAAGGATGAAAAGGGAAACATTACAATTGGCAACAAAGTAACAAAATTCAGTAGATTATGAAGAATTAATTTTTAAAAACCTCTGTCAAAATAGAAAGCCTAAAAGAAATAATTGAATTTCTAGATTCAACAAAACCATGTAGATTAAATGAAGAAGAGGTTAGCAACTTCAGCAGACCCATAGCAAGAAAGATTAGTAGAGTTAGAAATATAACTGCTTATTTTATTCAAAAAGAGAGAAGAGAGAGAATTTCCTATCTCCTTCTGTAAAGAATATAACACTAAACCAACACCAAAGAAAAACACAACAAAAAGAAAAAAAAGAACAATATCCTTAATGAACATGAATGCAAAAATTCTCAATAAAATGCTTGAAAACCACATACAGACACATAGAACAAAAGAAGATTCATATGATCAAATGAGTTTTATTCCATAGATGCACAGGTGGCACAATAAATGTAAGTCAACAAATATAATGAATCATATAAACCTATAGACTATAGATGCAGAAAAGGCCTTTGACTATATCAAACATCCTTTATAAAAATCCTAGAAAAAAAATATACTGGAGGGAACATACCTCAGCATAATTAGGGCTACATAAGAAAAACCCCACAGCAGTAATTTTCTAAAAGGAGAACCAATGCAAGGAATTCCCATTAAAAATAGAATCAGTGCAGACTGTTCACGATCTCCACTCCTTTTCAATATATTGTTTGAACCTTATCTAAAGTAATAAGACAAGGGAAGAAGATTAAAGGGATACTATTTTGAAAAACAAAGTTACTCTTATTTGCAGATATGATATTATTCATAAGATATTCCCAAATTTCTACCAGAAAATGTACAGAAACGATAAACACTTAAAGCAAAATGGCAGGTTATAAAATCAATTACACAAATCTCTAGTCTTGTCATGTACCCATAACAAATACTTAGTGAAAGAGATAACAGAAACATTCATATGTAAAATAGTTCCAAAAATATCTTAGAATAAACATAACCAGAGACATTAAAGGTTGCAACAATGAAAACACTAAATATTTGGAGAGAGACTTCCTGTACTCGTGATTTGTAGAATTAGTATTGTGAAAATGACTATCATGTCAAAATTGATTTACAGGTTATTATCAATCCCAATCAAATTTTCCATGACTTTCTCCACAGAATTAAAAAAAAAAAAAAAACTAAAATTCATATAGAACCACCCAAAAACCCCAGTTTGCCAAAGAAATCCTGAGCAAGAAGAGCAATGCTGAAGAAATTACCATACCAGTTTCCAACTATGTAATAAAGCTATAGTAATAAAAGCAGCATGGTATTCTCACCAAAACAAACATGTAGAATAATGAAACAGAAGAATCAGACATGATTACATGCTATTTCACCCATTTGATATTTGAAAGAATTGTCAAGAACACACACCTCAGGAAAGACATCAACTTGAACAAATGTTATTGGGAAAACTGAATCTCCATAGGTAAAAGATTGAAATTAGACCCTTATCTATCACCCTACACAAAATTCAACTCCAAATGAACCAGTGTCCTCAACATAGGACTTGAAATGCTGAAACTGTTAGGAGAAAACATAGGTTGTACTGTAAAAGATATAGGTGAATGAAAGGCCTTTCTAAATCTTTATTTAGTCAGGAATTAAGGTCAGCAATCAAGAAATAGGACAAAAGAAACAGACTCAAGAGAAGAAGCCCAAAGTGAAGAAGTATCTTTGCTAGCTATGCATGTAATACATGACTAATTTTCTGAGCACACAAAGAACTCAGAAAAACTACAGATCAAGAAAAGTTATGACCCAATTAAATAAACTCTGAATAGAGTTTTCTTGAAACATGAAATAAAAAACATATACCTTAAAAAGTGCTCAATATCCCTAGCAATTAGGTAAATGTAAATTAATAATATCTAAATATTTCATATTATCCCTGTCATAGTGGTTAAGATTAAGAAAGTGTATAACATCAAATTCTTACTAGGATTTGGGGAAAGGAGAACACTCATTTTATGCTGGTGGATTCAAATTGTGGAAGCCACTGTGGAAATCAGAGTGAAGAACACTTAAAAAACTAAAAATAGATCTATCATAGAATCCAAAAAACCTAAAAATAGATCTAGTATAGGATCCAGCTATACTACTCTTTGGAATATACCTAAAGAACTCAGTGTGCTACGACAGATAAAGCTGCTGAGCCATGTCCATTGCTGCTATTCTCACATTACCTCAGAAATGGGAAAAAAAATGTCAATCAATGAATGGATTATGGAAATGTAGCACATTTATAGTATGGAGTGCTACTCAGAGGTAGAGAAAAATGAATCATGAAATTTGCAGACAAATGGATGGAACTAGAAACACATATTAATTGAGGTTACCCAGAATCAGAAAAAAAAAGTGGAATGTTTCCTTTCGCTAGTGGATTCTAGCTTCAAGTCCTTACATGTGATTAAATGCCCTCATACAACTGCAGGACCCAGGAAAATGAAAAGTAACCATGGGGGGAAAGAGGAAGTAGGAGATCAGGAAAGAAGGATAGTAGTAAACAGGGCTTATAAAGTGGGGAATGGGAGAACTATAACTGTTGAGGGAAGGATCAAGGGGCTATGCAGGGTTAGAGAGAAGAAATATGCATAAGTCTCAAGTGCTGCGAAAACACAAGGGGAAATGCCATATTTAATGAGACCATAGAAAAACACTTATACAGCATAAATACGAATATACTCATAAGATTTGGATCTATTGAGTTGGAACTGACTTAGAACTCTTTCTCTTAAGATTATCTCCATAGTATTAGAAGGAACTATGCAAACTGTCGGGAGCCGTAGGCCCCTACCCCAAGAAATAGCAAGACCTGATTCCTGGCAAAGCTGTTTTTCAGACATCAAGGCTGGCCTGGTTTGAGATTAACCAGATGACTATACTTGAAAGCCTCTCACAAACATGTTGTTCTAACCTGGGCACTTAACGCCTGAGAGACTCCCTCATTTCTCATGTAATTGCTAAGAAACTTTGGTGTTACTCTGTAATCATACAAGTGTAACCTCTTAATTGATTTATAATTTGCTATATAGAATTGTGGTGTTACTATGGAATTTACTCTATGACCAATTGGTGTGGTGTTATTGTGATAATCATTCTGTTAATTAAGTTGCCCTACTTCAATGGATTTTTCCCTGCCAACTTCCCCCTCTCCTCCCTATAAAAACCTTGTGTGGATGTTCATTAAATGAGACTTGATCAGAAAGCCTGTCTTGTCTCCATTCTTCGCATCCCTTGTCCCTTTCCGTCCCCTCTCCTCCCTCCAGAAACCCACGTTGACTGTCCTGCGGGTCGGGACAGCAAACTACGAAGAAAGAAAACTAATCAATGACTCTAGCCCATTGTGAAGAATACAGAATAATAATGAGCAGTCCAGCAAATAATCTCTACTTTTATCTTGGAGATAACCAAAAGCTCTCTAATTGAAGATCCACTCAGTGGGAGAGAGATCATGCCTGTTATTGCAAACATAGACATGTCCACATGACTGATGTGATAGACCCTAGAGAAAAACCTACTACTGTCATTTCCCTAGACCAATATAATTTCTTACTGCATTCTAAATAAATACCCTTACATACACAGTCAACACACCTCTCACTACTCATTGAAGAAAGCTTCTTTTTTAAAAGAAAGAGACTAATACAAAGTTCCATAATGATCAAATGCAGAGAACATGTGAATGTGAGGTTCCCAGTCCTAAGTAACACAGCTACAAAGCAATTTCTATACCTAAGGCTCAGGGAAGATAGGTTAAAAACAATCTAAGAGTCAGATGAACAAGACATCTGGTGCTAGTTGATATATTTAGACATGAGAAGGAAGCTGCACCAGTGAAATAGCTACAGTATGGGTTTTTAATAAGATATGCGTAATGACAAAAGCAGTTGACATACCAACGTGGATGGGGAAATGCCACAGGGTCTCATCTCAATATAAAGGTTTATAGACTATCAGTGGATGCTGAGGGAGGGAGAATCAGTTTTCTCCAGGAACTAGATCCCTGAAAGTTTATTTAATCCCAAGAGAACAGCACTAAACAGACATACATGAACACAACTAAATGGACTCAGAATTCTATCATCCATCTCTCTATCATCTATCTATCATCTATCTATCTATCTATCATCTATCTATCTATCTATCTATCTATCTATCTATCTATCTATCTATCATCTATCTATCATCTGTCTGTCTGTCTACAAAGTGTGTATATGTGTATGCATTTTATATATATGGACAAGACATTGAGAGGGAGTTCCTGGACATAGGAGGTATTGATGAGGTTCTGGGAGGGATGGAAATATGTATATAAAATACTCATGTATGAAAGTCACAAAAATAAAAGAAATTAAAGTAAAAAATAAGAACATGTTCCCTTATTTTTTATATTTTCTTCTCCTGCTCCCAAACACATTTTTTTTTTCTTTTAGGATTTTTAATGCAAGAAGAAGCTTTACTGCCCTGCATGAAAACCTATTTAAATTCATCTCATTAACATCTATCTCCTTATCCTAACCTATTTAGGTATTTTTAGATGCTGATTCTGTTTTGTGGAATATTTATATCCTTTCAATTCCACAATTTTTTTGACATAATAATGAGCCCTGCTATGTCTTTTTTCCTGTTCATTGGTTAATATAAATATAGAAAAGTTCTAAATGCACTCATTTCTAAAAGCTTGTGAAACCTCAGTAGCCAAAAGAGTTTTGACCTGGATAATAAAGGTTTCCTTTTCTATGGTCTACACTCCAGTCACAAGAACTGTGTATAAACAAAAACACTAGGTTTGTTAAGGATTATGACATTCAAATATCAAGTTTTTATAGAAAAAGGAAAAAAAATAAAATTTCTTGGTATGGAGCAAGAGAATATCATGAATAGTCCAAACAATTTTTATAGGCAATAAAATAATTTTCCTTTTTAGTCAATTGATTAATTACATGCCCTCTTTACCTATCTTGAGACAGAGACTCACTATGTAGCTAACCCACTGGCCTAGAACTCTCTATGTAGACCATTTCCAGGCTGGCCTCTATCTCACAGAGATCTGCCTGCTTTTGCCTCCGAAGTGATAGAATTAAAGGTACTCACCAACATGCTTAGCAGTAGAACATTTTGTGAATAAAGATACTGTTTTGGGAGTACTATGACATTAAGCAACAACCTGCTTCAGTGGATATTAAATAAATGGATTAATGAGACTATGCTTTTGTATATAATATGAATGGATCAAATTTGTAATCTACTAAGTTAGCTTAATATCTATAATTACTACTTGGATTTGATTGAAATGCACTGCATATGTATTCAAATCAGTTAAAGTTATCACATACTCTGAAATTTATAAAATAATAATGAAGGGAATTGAAAAAATTCATAAAAGGCAAGTTTCTCATTGTTTTGAAATTGATATTCACAAAATATCAACGCCAGGTAAAGTGATGTCCAGGTATATACAATGTGGTCAGGATTAGTAATAATTAGGACAATGTGATACAAACACAAAGCCGACTACAAACACTAGTTATAAACAAGAAATGCTGCTGTGTGCTAAGGGAAAATATTGTGCTTTAGTTGTTTGAGCTACTATGACAGAACACCACAAACTGGGTATTTTATGCACTTCAAAATGTGGCTTTTCACAGTTATACAAACTGAGCTGTCAAGGTTAAGACACCAACTGAGGTGTCAGGCAAGGACTCTCGATTGTCCTCCTTTATGACTGAAGGTGAACGGACAAGTTAACAGGCATTTCTTCACATGACAGCAGAGCAAAAAAGCAACAGGGTGAGAGAGGGATCCTTTTAAACCTAACACTTTCTACATAAGCACACCCAATCCCATTCTTGAGAGAGTCACCATCCTGGCCTATCACTTCTTAAGACTCTCACACTGGCAACACCTGAATTTCAAGTCAGACATATCCAAACAATAGCAGAACCCAGAATAATGTTGCCAGAAATTTAAGGCAACACATCTATTTTGGACAGCAATGTAGAGCTTTTCAATTTTCTTTTCAATATGAGGAGCCCAGTTTTTTCTATATATGTCCTTGAGAATTTCATACATGAGTATGAGTGTGATTTTTATATCACTTCCACACTTTTCCCTCTCCCCTTCACTCTTCTTATGCTTCCCCATACAACTCCCTCATAATTTCATGACTTATTATTTATTATTATTGCTGTATACACACACTCTTACACCACACACACACACACACACACACACATACACACACACACACGCACCCCTACTGAGCCCATTTAATGGTACATGTGTTTAAGTTTGACCACTTTCATCTATAATACAAACTCTACAACTAAGACTGATGCAACATCAAGGAGGATTGTAAGAGCCAGAGGACTAATACATATGCTCCTAGATAGAATGCTCCAGACATGACAAGGAAGTACCAACTATGAAACATCACATAGAGGGTTTCCTAAACAAGATGCCAAATGTCAACACCAGTTGACATGCCAGTGTGGATAGGGGGTATTTATCAAGTTCCCACCTCTAGATGAAAATTTAGGCAATCAATGGCTGAGGAGTACGGAAGAATCAGTTTTATCCCAGGACATGTTCTCAGATAGGTTATCCAATTTCAGACCTTTTCTTTTTTTAATTGAAATCTTGTAAATTTCATACAATACATTATGATCATTTTTAGAACCCCCTTCCTCTATCTGCATCTGCCTTGTAAACACCCCACTACATCTCCTGTATTGTCAGGTATGTTTTTAAATATTTTATTATTTTTATTTTGTATGTATGCATGTGTGCCCCTATTATGCAATGCCCTCAATGGTCAGAAGAGGCATGGGAACCCCTGCAATTGGAGTTATGAATGGTTTTTTACCAACTAGGTGGATGTCGGGAACTGAACCAGTGCTCCTAACTGGATGGTGTTCAATATATGAAATGTGGTCACCTCTCTAGCCTTGAATTCTGTCAGTAAGGCCTATTAAACCAAGTTTCTGTCCCCAAATACCCTTCAGTGTGATTCCATTAACTGGAGCCTGGTCAATGTATCTATTATTACCCCCTTGAAGAAAACCATTTCCCCTTTCTATTTTGGGTTTTTGCTTGGTTTGTGCTTACAGTGTCTTGTACATGCTGTCATCTTTGTGATAAGTTCATGAGTACCTGTTTCCTTGAGGTCATCCACCACCTCTTGCTCTTACAGTCTTTTCACCTCCTCTTTTGCAATGATCCCTGAGCCCTGGGTGGCAGAGATTTAATATAAGTGTCCTACTCAAGGATAAGTACTCTGCAGCCTCTTATTCTCTGGCCTTTGGCCCGTTGTGGTTTTCTGTGTTAATCATTTTCTGATGCATGAGGAAGCGTCACTGGAAAGAGTTAAGAAAGGCATTAATATCTATTTATATTAATAATTTAAGTGTCCACTTATGCAATAACAAAATACCTAATATTAAGTGTGTCATATGCAATATTAAATGAGATGTACATAGAGGGCATTATGATTGTGATACCATGGATACACACAAAGGACATTATAGAGTTGATTGTGGATAGACCAATATTTTGATCTTGGACATATGTGAAATATTCTTGCAGGAGATATTAAAAAATAAAATGCAGAATGGCAGTTACAAGGTATTGGAGACAATATGAAGAAATGTTGGTAAATTCCACAAAACCGCAGCTACACTATTAATAAGTTCTGAAGATTTAATAACACTGTGTGGTACAACTAAAATTATAAAATTGAAATAAAGCATCATATTGTAATGATTAAAATGCATACTTTTAATGAATCCATGGTAACAACCCACCTAAAATACATCATAATTCTTCATGCTTTCACTGCAGAATTTTTTTAAGTCTGAAATTTGCTTTGATTTCCTGCTGGGAAACTTAACCTCCATAAAAGTTAGACTACAAGAAACAGAAAAACATTACCAGTTGCCGTATCTTTTGTCAAAAGGAAAGTCATGCAATT
Organism: Nannospalax galili; assembly: GCF_000622305.1. Taxonomy (NCBI): domain Eukaryota; kingdom Metazoa; phylum Chordata; class Mammalia; order Rodentia; family Spalacidae; genus Nannospalax; species Nannospalax galili. The sequence continues at coordinate 448,628 of NW_008358517.1, forward strand.
TATTGATTTATTTATGTTTTTATTTTGAGACAGGATCTCACTTTGTAGCTGTGGCTGCAGACCAGGTGGGCCTGGAACTCATTGAGATCTGCCTGCCTCTGCTTCCTGAGTGCTAGGATTAAAGGAAGGTGGCATCACACCTGGCCTCAGACTGTTTTCATGAGATAAATTTTGGAAAAGAGGAATTGCTGAATTTGGAAGATGTGTAATTGTTAGGAGATTCTGGATACATGGTTTTGAAAACATGGCTTATTTAGGGCTATTGCTGCTGACATGTAGGAACGTGTGTTCACACCTAACATCTGGCATTAGGTTTTCACCTTTACCAATTGAATATAAAGTCTAATTGCAACAACTGGATTTTGAAGGAGGTTACAGAAGTTCTGGAAAGCTGATAGAGCGTTCTGTTTTCTCTGTAGTGTCTGTATTTCAGTCACTTTTCTTTCTCCTTTTAGCTTGGCCAGCCACTTTATAGAATAAAGATACTGATTACTAGTGCCAAATGGACATGCTTTCCTCTGCTTTTGGGGGATTTTCTTTATTCTTAGACAGGGTTTTGATTTTATATGTAATTTAATCCTTCAGTTTCTTTTTTAGAGCTATAAGCTCTACCCCTCTGTGAGCAGCAGGTTCCATTATTGTAGAGTTTTTGTTTTTTAAAATATGAATTGACCATTCTTGAATTGGGTGTCCTGCGTAAAATGAGGTTCCCCATTAAGTACTCCATCAGCCAATAGTAAGTGATTAATGTAGTCATGTGGTATATTTTTTAACCCTGTCTTGACTTAGATCTGTCTCCTCTGTAACTTGCATGTTTTAATCTTCAGTCATTGTGCTGTAAAAGTGTACATCTAATTTTTGTGATTTTTATTTGCATGCTTGTTGTGGAAAATCTTGTGACTGATTTTGCCTTTTGCCTTACATACATATCATGCTGGAATGCAGTGCTTCCTGTTTCTTATCAGCGAGAAAACTATGTAAGTCACATGGTTTCCAGGAATCCGAAACTTAGAGAAACTGAAACTTATCATGCTAATAGGGGATCTGGCCTGCTAGATTGTAATAGGATACTAGTCTGCCATGCTAATAAGGGGATCCCATATACTGTGATATGATTGGACTATTATCCCTATATAAGCCCGTACTTTCCTGCAATAAAGCAGATCTGTGTCACTGAACCTGGTCTCCTATGCCTGAATGCAGAGACGCTCTGCAGACTCCTCACCAGCCCTGGGGTCCAGACCAGACGACTGATCAGAGAAATTGAGAGAGCAGGAGAGCGACCATAGCCAGAGGAGAGCAGCCGCAGCCAGCGACCACACATTTTTCCAGATTAAAATTTGTTCATTAAAAAAAAAAAAAAAAACCAAAAGATTTTTGAAACATAATGAAAATAAAGCAGTTAGTAGTAATTATTTATTCTTAGCTATCTTGTTATGTTTTTTCTTTTCTTTTTCTTTCTTTTTTTTTTTTTTTGGCTTTTTGAGACAGGTTCTCCCTATAGCCCCAGCTGGCCTGGATTCACTACAGAGACCAGGGTGGCCTCAAACTCACAGAGATTTTCCTGCCTCTGCCTCCCAAGTGCTGGGATTAAAGGTGTGTGCAAAGAAATATATCTCCCATAAAAGTATATATGTAAGCAATAGTAATGGACATGTAAAAATCATATATTGTAAAGAAGACAAGCATTAGCAAATGATACATTTGATCATAAATGGCTAATGATAAGCTTACCATTTAAGTTCTGACAACTTAAATGATGAAAACTATGCTTAATTTCCAAGATCTTTTTCTAAACATGCAACTTTAAATATATTTGTCTACAAACTCAAAAAGACAATTTAAAAATTTTTAATTAGAAGAATTGCACAAAGTGTACAATGTTAAACAGTAGATTACATATTCAAAAATCACTATAAATACATGTGGCAATTTGAATTTTCATTCCTTAATGAAATCATAATATAGAATGTATACTCAGAAACTCATAATTTGGACACCCTGCTTTCATTTGGACATCATTTCTGTCCAGATGTAATTAATTATATTAAGATGACTATAGCTTTCCCCTGAGCTCCTCATTCCAGTCTTTCAGGGAAGAAATGAAACACTGGTATCTTTCTAAAGGACATGAATCATGGAGACACTCCAGTAGATGTGTAATCTTCGAATGTGTAATCTAGTGTTTAATATTGTTGCACATTTTGTGCAGTTCCTTTAATTAGATTTTTTTAATTGCCCTTTTGAGTTTGTAGACAAATGTATTTAAACTTGAGTGTTTAGAAAAATACCTTGAAAATTAAACATAGTTTTCATCATTTAAGTTGTCAGAGATGATACTGTTAAGTTTATCACTAGCCATCCATCCAGCCCCACAACTTGAATTTTTAAAGCCAGGAAACTCATTTGTGCAAAAAATAGGCCTGTCCTCTGCACTGCAGGATGGAAAACACCATGCTGGCTTTTGTACACTAGACACCAAAATCTGCCTCCATCTCCTCAATTATGAGAGCCAAATGTGTCCCTAAAGGTTTTCAGATATTATCCAGGGAAACAAAACTGTCCCCAGCTGGGAACCACTAATATATGCCAACTATGTATATTAGTTAATATATGAAAACAGGAACATTAAATAGCAAGAGGTAGAGATTGAATTGTCCTTTGATCATTCCACACTAATGATTTATTTTCATAGAATTTAGGTGATATTCACTTACATCTTATATAATTTTAGGAAAATGAAAAATTTAAGAAGGATCTACATGTGAAAGGTTAACAAAAATAAGATAAGTGAACTTCCTCATGTTCATATAAACTGTTATGATAGCAATATTGTTGTTTTGTAAACTCCCTATTTCATCTTCAAATTTGCTTATAGAATGAGGAAAGGATTCTTATAGCATTCTGATACACCAGTACAAACCCAAATGGAAAGAAACATTAATTCACCTCTCCCATTGTCTGGTGCTTCCAGGAAAGTATCTTGATTTCAAGATTAAATTATTTCAATAGATGATAGATAATATATGTTAAAGTGTATTTACCAGATTAATAAGCATCTGGTATGATCATCTAATTTATTATCAGTGGTTTTTCATTTTTAGAATTGTATCATATCTCCATCATAGGCAATTGCTCTTTTTTATTAGATGGTGATTTAATTTCTGACATCCAGAGTTAATTTTGCAATAGATTCGCAACACAATTTGTTTTAATGGATTTTTATTATGGAGGAAAACTTTGATTGGATTTTCATGATTAGAGTTACTCTGATCCTATTATTTTCTTTAAGCCTTATGATAATAAAAATGAATGAAGTTGATAGCATAGAATCACTCTATACTGATTTCAATTATGAATTTATGGTATGTATTTCAGATGTTTAATTACCAGTTACACTTAGAACAGATCTTATTATTGATATACACAATAGCAAAAGCTTTCCAATTATTAATAAGTTATTAACATTTAATGAAATCTATGTGGAGTGCTCACTTGTACTAATTTGATGAACATAAATTTGGGGATATGAAGTAAGAAGTTGGGAGAACATGGAAAATTTTGACTATAATCAGAAATATTAATAGTCTAGTTTTATGAATTAGCATAGCAATCATTTATAGAAATCTCCCTTTCTAAACTTAAGAGTTAAAACTGCATAGTTCACTCATTCAAATTAAATTTTAACCATTTGGTAGGATGACCCAGAGGATGATGTACCAATAAACTGTGTTACTTAAGTCATTCATTATAGACATCAGTGTGTTCTAGAAGATGCTTCAGAAGGTCTGTCATCCAAATTGAAATTATGATATTGAGACTTGGTAATTTAATTGTTGAATAATTGACTCACAAACAAGAAAGTGCATAACAAAAAAATATTGTTACCAGAAGGACAAATGGTACTGCGATGTTGTCTAGCAATCAAATGGCAAACCCACATTCAACAAGTCTGGTGGAATGAGTGCTGACACTTGTTATCAGGGTTACTTGGAGGAAATTATCTTTAATTCTTGTACGTTGTGCTAGGGAACCCCTAACTAAATACTGCTGTCTGTTTGACTTATGTCATTCAAGATGAAGCTGCTGGCAGCGTGGGTGTTCCTGATTCCCTCTTTGAATTGCAGAAAACTATGTTGTCACACAGCCTGTCCTCCCTGTGTGCCCATCCCTAGTATATCCTTTATGAGAACATCAATGATATAGGGTTAAGATTACATCTAACAGCAACATTTTAACTAAAGATTAAATGTTTTGTTTATAAGCGTGATTACAACCCAAAGAATTGAATTTTGGAGACACAACTCAGACCATAAACATGAATCCAAACATTGACTTTATTTGCTGAAATGTAGGTGGACAACATTATTATAGGAAGTAATTGAGGTCCAGCATGTAAATCATAGTGTGAAGACAGAAAGTATTAGACATTCAACACATACTAATATTTCTGATATCACACATGTTGTCAACATTAACTTTGTCTATAAATTCTTCCTGATTTATTGTCTTTATATTGTATTTTATAGTGCATATATATATATTAAAGTTTCATTTTATTTTTCCTTATGTGTGTATATGCATACATATGCAAATGTGCATGTTCATGCAGTTTTGGTGAATGCCAGAAGAGGATGATAGATTCCCCTGGAGCTGTAGTTACAGTTGTTTAGCTGTGAGATGCCCAATATGTTTACTAGGAACTGAATTTGGGTTTTCTGCAAGAGAACTATATGCTCTTAACCACTGAACTATCTCTCCAGTTCCTTTTCACTGCTATATCCTATTCCATGTGACTCAGAGACTTCATTAATATGTTGCCTGAGATAATTTCAGAGGTACCACATCTACAATTTATTTATTATTTTGTTAAATACAGAGAATGAAAAAGGTTATCATTGACAATCCAAAGAGTAAGTAATATTTAGCTAGACAAACCTATGTTTTGAATTCTAGCTTTTAAGGCTCAGAAGTATCAGACTGAAACTTGAAATATATTTTCATGGAAAATAACCAAGTTATTATTTATTTTTATTTGTACAGGAACAGATGAGTACTGCTATATTTTAGAATGAAAGAGATTATTTTACAATAATATCCAAATAAAACAACAGTATCTTCACCAAATATATTTGATTTCTCACTCAAGAAGATTCTGACATAATCTGTTGCCAGTAGGGGATGACCCTTCTCATAAATATCATTTAGGTATCTTGACTCATTTAATTATGTCTCAAGTTCTGTCAGTAAATATTATGCATTATTATGTATGTATTATCGCATACATACAAAAAGATCTGGGAGTTCTCCCTCAAGTACATTTTTTCTAATCTATAAATGAGATGTTTATATTTATACATCATATATTAGCTGGAGAAATGACTAGAGATGGTAAAGCACTTGCCACCCAAACACAAGAACCTGAGTTTGATTCCCAACAGCTGCTTATAAAGCCTGGTGCTGGTGCCCATCTCTGTATCACCAGCACTGGGAAGGCAGGAAAACAGGGCTCCTGGGGACTTGGCATCCACTCAATCTCTAAGTCAGTGAACAAGTCAGTGAACACTGTGTCCTGTGAAAGACAATGTCTCAGAGGTAAACTAGACAAAGATGGAGGAAGACATTCAGTATTAATTTCTGTCACACATATGCACACAAGTAAATCTCAGGGAGAGGGAGACAGAGAAAGAAAGAGAGAAAGACCTAGAAAGATAAGACACAGAGATAATAGCAGGGTGAGGGACTTATCATAAACACTTGTTCTATGTTTACAAAGACATTAGTGTCAAAATGTAGTATCTGGATTTTGAGACATGGAGGGGATAAAGCTTTGTAATGTTAATTTTGTTCAGTAAATATTCAAATATTGTGCGTTTTCAGGTTGTTTTTATTTATATGTATGTTTGTCTGTGTATGCTTAAGGACATGAAGGTGGTGTCCAAGGATGCCAGAAAGGAACATTAGATCCCCTGGAACTAAGCCATACATACATACATACATACATACATACATACATACATATTGTATTTAACTGTGTGCATTGAATATCAAAGATAGTAAGAATCACTATAGAGTCCCATTCTTATTATTTATAATATTATATTGAATAAGTACATATGTTGATCATAAATTTCTTTCCATCAAAACATAAATTATTCTTGAAATAAGAAATAATAAAATTTGCTTGATTCAAGTTAAGAAAAAAAATCACTTGAAGAAGAGTTATCTAATGCCAAGAGGAGCCACTACAATATAGATCCACACATTTGGAGCAGTCTAATTGACTACTAAACATGATGGATGTGGTCAGAAATAAACCAATATTAGCAAATCAGATTATTGATTTAAATGTGACATTAATAACAGAAACCAGCCTAAAGAAATGACACATTCAAGCTTTATAACAAATCCTTAACACGATTAAAATCATATTAAATTAAGCAGAGTCACTGCTTCCTTATAAGAAACTTGTATTTGCATCTTGCACCATATCATTTCTCCTGGAAAACATAGGTGAAAATGGTTATGCTATTTTCTCTTGAAAACTTACTAAAATTGGATAATCAATATTATATTCAGCAAGTCTATAGGTATTCTCTTAAATTCATTCTCTCTGTTTAGAGGTAGCAAGATGAGAGAAGAAGGCTACCAAGAGACAAACACAGGAAGTGATTTTTTTCATATAAAGCTTGAATTATGAAAATTATGAAATTTGCAAGATGTTTTCACACTTTGATCTGAATTTCTCCTATTTGTCTAAAACCCATGGCTATATATGCCATGTAACATATATGTGGAAGCTGCTTGTCACTCCGGGGCAAGCAAGAGTGCCCTGCTGTGTAAAGTGAATTTTCAGAGTGATTGTTTCAAAATCAAAGAAACTAATTGTTATCTTTTTATTAATTAGTGATTCTTGGAAAACATTAATTTCATATTTTTTGAATTCTAATTAGAATAACTAGCATCTCTATATTAAATACTTATCACAATTTGGATATATTTGTTAATGCAGAGTTTAGGATATATTTGTATATTAAATTACCTAGTTTAAATTTTTGTCATTGGAAAATCATTTCACTCACTCTGATAGCAGTTTTCCAGCTTGAGAGTGAGATGAGTGACTGAAATCACAGACATGGCCCTTCATTACCCTATGAATGGCTCTATTCAAAGACTATCATGGATGAAATAATTGTTGGCTAGTCAAAAAATGATGTGTTTAAATTAAAGTGGACTATGCATTCATGTTCAGTCACCACCTAGATTCAGGCCTTTTTCAGGATACACATTTTTGGATGCTCTATTTAACTGATATCCTCCATTTATCCCTCTGAATATGTATGATGTTCTGAAAAATGCCCTTGTAGATTCTGTCCCAGATGAATCCTTCCACTTCTTGTTATGAAGTCTAGCTTCCTGAGACATCTGCAAGGGAAGCAACAATGTAATCCAGAAATGAAACAAATTCAGTCACTTGTCTAATGACCTCTGAGAGTTATAAGCATGTTAACAGAGTAGTATTGTATTTGAGTGTTCAAATTTTAAATATTGCATACGTTTTGAAAACTATTTTCATTATCAACAAAGCACCACAATTTTCTGCAAATGACCAGAGAATTAATACTGTAGAATTTTTAAACATGAGGTGTCTGTCACAAACCTTCAACTCTACTATTGTTGTGCATAAGCAGCTATACAGTATAGGTTATAAATGAGTATTACTAGGTTCCAATAAAACCTTATCAATAATTATTTAATATAATTTTAAAGTTCCATGAAATATTCTTTGTCCCTAGATATATCACAAGTAGAAGCTATTCTTTGCTTGTAAGCTAGATTTGGTCCATGAATCACAGTTTGACATTTTTTTAGAAGCCACATTTCACAGATATCTTGTGAAAAAAATAATAAAGAGAAATAAAACAATTAAAGCCCAGTAAGGAGCTTGCATTCTAGTGGTTTCAGGAAGGTTTTTACTAAGGGTAAGAAATCTTGGTATATGATACCTCTTCAATTCTCTATGGTGACCAGAATGGATGACTGGGTAATTTGATGATTTCATCATTTCCTGTTTACCTCTTAAAGCTGCATATGAAGAACTTCCACTGGGCAATATAAAAGTGTACACTCAAAATTTCTTTTCCATTTCTTATTTTTGAATTAAATCTTTCAGAACTTCCCACAATAAATTTTTATCATATCCATGGTTACTCCCCCAGCTCATCCCAGGCCCACCCTTCTTTTCCTATACCCCCAACTTTATGTTCTTTCTTCTTTTTAAGCTTTTCAATTACAAATTGTGCTACCCATATATGCTTGGGTGTTTGCCAAATCACTGGAGTATGGTCAACTTACCAGGTGCCACATTCTTAAAGAAAACTAACTCTCCCTCTCACTGCTGCTATTAATTACCAATGACTCCTCAGCTAGTCATACCCACCTCTCCTTTCCATGCTAGGATTGTCCAGTGGGAACTTGCTCAGGTCTTGTGCATTCTTTCACAATTGTTGTAAATCCGTATGTGCACCTGATCTGCTGTGTCTGGAAAATGCTGTAACAAAAACAAAAGTATGAAGTTGGGAGGTGAGTAAAGGGAGCTTGAAACAAGCATTCTGAGTGAGGTAACACAGGTCCAGGAGGAAAAACATCATTGTTTTCTCTCATTTTGTATATCCATTTCATTTTGAATACCCACACAGGTCAGGAAACTAAGAAGGCGACATTCAGGGAGTCTTTCAAGCAGAGGAAGATAGATCACCATGCTGTAAAGAGGGAAAGGTGAACAATGTAATAGGAAAGGCTACATGAGGTGGGAAGGAGAGGGCAGGATAGAGGAGGGAATATAATGAAGGACAACTAACACTAAAGGACTTCTAAAAAATTCATACAGAAACGTACTGTAGAAACTTCCTAAAATATACACATACACATGTATAAAAAGAGTTGAAGTGGGCTTACCCTATAATGGGGTAACAATACACTTACAGAGCACCATGGAGTAATAAATAAAACTCCAGTGCCAGGAGTAGGATACCTCTTTTGTAGTCACTGGCCATTGAGTTCTGATAGATCCCAAAATATTAGATACTACAGCTATTATCTTTAGTTACCTTCCAGAACTTGAGAAGACCCTATTTCTGAATATACACCATATTAGAGCCAAAACATGGAGAAATTAAGTTTGTATAGTCCTGGAAGCTCCTATCCCTATTGGATGGTTTTATAGTGCAGGAGGGGGCTAGGCACACTACAGAATGAGAATGAAATCATGAATGTTACCCAGGTGCCAACTCTGTCAGCTACAATAAAGGTTGATCTAAGAAGAGATACCCATTGGTAGAATAGTGGCACAGATGTCATGGTGTAACCAAACACGTTCTAAGCTCCATTCCACCAGATACAACTCATACCTGGCACCATTATATGGGACAAGAACATATGGTTAGACAAGTAAGCTTTAGAAGAGATATATTACTAATATTCTGATATATGCACATTGAATTAAACCAACTCCTAATAACTTATTTTTATACCCTTAACTTGATGCAACTCTCAACCCTCATCAGAAAAACTAGTTTTGACTGTAGATGGCAACTAATACTGGATCTCACAATTGTTCGAAGTGCAGAGAATAAGAGATTGTAAAATGATCATCAGTAAACTGGATACTTTTATCATATCCTATTCCCCCAAGGTTCAGGGATCACTTCAGAAGAAGGGTCAGAAAGGTTTTAATGCCCAGAAGTGCTCAATGACTCCAAGGAAATAGTGCTTTCTGGAAACAACAGGGCAGTTACACATATGACTATTATTGTTAAGGTGATAGTTTGTTGGGGGCATCAATATTACTGGATTAGAAGATATAGCTGGTCAAACTATATTTCTGGGTGTAATTAGAAATTTGCCTTTGAATGCGTGGACTATATCAAGATTTACCACTATCCATTCTTTACATATGAGAGCTTAGAAGGCAAAGAAGAGAATAGGTGATGTCTCCTCTCCTCCTCTCCTCCCCTCTCCCCTTCCTCTCCCTTTCTCCTCTCCTCTCTCTCCCACTCTCTAGGACTTCTTTGATCTTAAATGTACCATTGTATCTTGCCTTTGGGTTCAAGGACTTTTCCCATTACCCTATAGTATCTTGGGTCTTTGGTTTGAGCTACAAGTTATATCATGAACTTCTATGAATTCCAGTCTTTGGTTTGTACAGAAGTACAGTATTCTTTTTTGTTTGTTTGCTTGTTTCTATACAAGATACACCATTGAACTCCTCAAATCCCATAGACATTGAAGCCAATTCCTGTCCCAAATCCTTAACTATATGTGTTCTATCAATCTAATCTAATCTAATCTTATAATTTCATGTTTTCTAGACTTCTCTGAATGACTCCGATCTGGTCAGCTGTAATGAAAATACACTTTCTCACATGCCTTTAGGATGTAAATCTGAAAGCAAGGTGTCAGTAGGCCTGCTTCATTATGAAAGTTCTGTGGAAGGACTGGCTCCCTGTCTATCTCCTAATCTGTTAGCTGCAATCTTTAGTGTTCTTTATAGCACTGTAACTCCCATGAGGTTTCTCTTTATTATTTCCTTGGAAAATGGCACAGTCCTAATGTATCAATATCCTTTCTAATGTCTTACTTTAATTTGAACTTCTCTAAAATTCTAGTTGCCCATCAACTGATGAATGGATAATGAAGGTATGGTACATTTACATAATGGGATGTTATTAAACTGTTAAGAGAAACGAAATTATGAAATTTGCAGTTAGATGGAGGGAACTGAAAGCAATAATCCTAAATTAAGTGACTCAAGCAAATGTCACACACTCTCTTTCAGAAGTAAATGTTAGCTTTGAATTCTTGGATGTGTGTGTTTCAACTGGGAAATCCATAGAGGTCAGGAAATCCATGGGCTAAGGTAGGCTTCAAATTCATGAGAAGGGAGATACAATGTAGTGATATAAAGGGGGAAAAGAATATACATATATATATATATATAACTTTTATATATAATATAAAAAGAGAGTAATTGGGTTTACCCTATAACAAGGGAAATTGCCTGTACTGGACACCATAGGCAAAAAGAAACGCAGTGTAGGACTCCTTTTTTGAAGCTGTTGAACAGGAAAATTTTAGATCTTCAAACAATTTTGGCCATTGCCCTGGCTCTTGGTGACCCACCAGAGCTTGATGTTAAGACCTTATTTCTGAAAACACTACAAGCAAACTGTGGAACAAACAGGTAAAAATCAAAAATCAAGGTGGTATTGACATTAAGGTTTTATCTCTACTGGTTACCATCCATAGTGCTGGAAGGTTTTATGTATGCTACTAGAAAAGAAAGGTACTCATCAACCTTGCCCAGTGTGAACCCTGACAGCTACAACAACTGACCTGGTAAAAAATCTGGCACATATGTGTCACTAACCACTTTGAGACTGGATTCAAGATCCATTTCAAAAGATGGAGTCTATACTGGATACTGATATCAGGCCTAGATCCCTTTGTTTAGACAGGTCACAAGCCACTGGGGTGACTTTGCTATTATTGTTCTGTTAAATAAATATGGTTTTAGAGACTCTTAATGATCTGTTGTTGAACCCATATATTAATGTATTTCTCAGCTCTCAACAGAGAACTTTCCTCATGCAGCAGATGGCAATTAACCCATAGAACCACAACTGGCCAACCTGCAGAGAATAAGACATTGCAGAGTCTTCTTGATGAATAGGACACATATGAAAACTGCAACCCAGGGCTCAGGGATCACTGGAAAATAGGTGACAAATGATTGTAAAAGTTAGAGGTGGAGGATGGCTGCAAAGCAACAGAGTTTTCCAGAAAGCTGACCAGTTTCACAAATGAGCTCACTGTAATGTTCATGGCATGCATAACACCCATGTAAGCTCCAGCTATACAAAATCTTAGTATAGAGGTAAGGAAGAGCATAAGAACTCCCAACCCTAGTTGAGAGAGTATTGGCAACAGATGGCTTCTGGATACAAGAGAGTCAGTTTTCTTTAAGGGTATGAAGCTGGATAAGCTAACCAGGCTCCACGGGATGGACCCACAGGGAAGTGCATTTAGAGACATGAATTTGAATCCATAAGTACGTGCATGCACACGTGCGCACACACACAGAGTACATGAAATCAGGCATGAAGCATTAAGGGGAGGGTGAACATATAGGTGGAAATCTAAATATGATCAAAATATGTTGCTAAATTTGGTGTTATTCTCTCCTTTCATACTTCATTCTACCAAAATTTGTATTAGTCAGGGTTCCCCAGAGAAAAATAACTCAGAGGAAATTGAAGATATATTGATAGATGTACATTAGAAAAATTATATGAATGTATTATACAGAGAGATAGGTATATGTGTTACAATGCAGAAAGAGCTTGTTGCAAGAAATTTGGTTCAATGGGGCTGGGAAGCCCACACAACTGTAATCAAAGAGCCAGAAGGGGCAGTATTGTAAGTTTTAATCTAAAGGCTTGTAGCATGTTCCCAAGAGCCACGATTTTATTCTGAGTTCTGAACATTTTATTCTGAGTCTCAGTTCTCACAGCACTGAGACCAGAATAATTTATTATCACTTTGCCTATATTTTTCAGCTGTTCAGCTAACTTAATGAGGACCACCTTAATCAAGAAATGTAAGATTCACTCTAGAACAGACTCAAATGTTGATATTCTCTTGAAATACCTTTTCGTATATATCCAGAATAAAATAGTACCAAGTATCTGAGTAGACCAAGGCTGAATTAAGTTGGCACAGATAATAAAATGTTACTGAGTTTTTGTAGTTTAATGGTTATCACTTTTGACTCACACAAAGTTGATATAATAAGTCCTATATAGTCTCTGTATGTCCTTCCCTTAGAATATGTGAATAAATGTTGATGACAAGATGGTTCATCCAATTACAGCACTTTTTGCTCTTGCAGGGTTCAGTCTTCAGCACACAAATGGCTCCTCACAACTGTCTATAACTCCGTTTTCAGGGAATCCTGTGCCCACTTATGGCCTACATAGGCACGAAGCATGCATGTGATGAATAAATGTACATACAGGCAAACACTCATGCACAAATTAATGAATCTTTAATAAAAATTTTTAAATAAAATTTCTTTATTTGATAACATAGACCATTCCTGGTCATGATTTTCTTACCAACCTAAATTAAAATCTAACAAGTTTAATTGCAACACATGTACAGAGTGAAAATTTGCCACATGGGAATTGTTTGTTGAACAATTAATTGTGAAATACAATAAGGTAGACTTTTCTCAAGCTTTGCTTTCTAAAAGATTAATCACACATTACTTTTATATTAAAATATGAGAAATGATAGAATACTGAAGTCTGAAGACACAGTATTCTATTTATTACAGTGATTAAATATAGAATCATAGACATCAAGAGAAATCAATATGAAACTTCAAGTTTGTCCATAATATCACAATCAATGTGTATTATATTTACATAGCTACATCTACAATTCCCAACTATAAATAGTTTCTGAAAATAGAAACTATATTTAGTATTTCATAGTGTTCTTTCCCAATTATCAATGGTGTGGCAGCAGGCAGGTCACATCCAATGATTTATCTTATTTAGTTTTGTTTAACACAGTAATATGCATATTCCTAATGACACTGAATTTATTCATTTGTATATAAGCTCATACCCATTGAAAATGTATCAAAAGCATATGGAATTATAAATTGAGGGAAACTTTCTTTCTACATATAGCACAGTATTCATATCAACAGTATTTATTGGTCCTCATGCTTTGCCTGAAAATCTTGAATTGTGTAGACAACTCAATATAATTTAAAACAAAAATTTATGGACTCAAGGATTCCTTCAGGTGATATGTAACCTAAAGTTAATTTGAAATTTAAAATCATGTAGATTAATATCTAGTACCCATCAGAAAGAAAATGTCATTTTGGAAGTTTTTAAAAGAACTGATTTATATTTCAAGAGAATCATATTTTCAAAAACCTGACTTTTATGAATTTATTCAGCACCATAGAGACATATAGCACCAGACTAAGATAAATAGACATGAAGCCTTCCTGTTATATAGAATGAACATTCTTAAAACTGTGAGTAGTATAAAAATTCTTTGCAATTAAAACAAAGATCTCTGAGCGAGAAGTTGATTAAATTCAGTAATAGCTTGAAGGATCAGCAGAAATCTGGAGCAGTGTGGGGTCCAAGGCGCCAGACTAACTGATGGAAGATGGAAGGCCTGCTTATCAAAAAGTTGTGTTCTGGTCAAATGGTTCTCAGAATGTTTTAGAGGAAAATAATTGGTATGTATACCAAATTATATACAATATATGTATGTTATAGTTATACATACATGTGTGTATGTGCATATTTTGTAGATTTAGATGTGAATTACACATGTATTTATGTGTTTTGAACAGTTTATCTAATTAACTATAGACAATTTATTGTAAAATATGACTCAGTTCACTGATTGATTAAACCTGAAGCTTTAAAGACAATGCCCAGACATTTAATACTGCTAAATAAAGTCATATTTTTCTAGATATTCGCAAGTGATGGTCGCAAATCTGTGATTGGCACCATTAGAACAG
>NW_008358517.1:463315-467713 GCF_000622305.1 Nannospalax galili
GTGATTGGCACCATTAGAACAGAAGTGTAGAACTAATCAACATTGATTCTTTACATGATATTGATCACTATAAATTTAAAATTTCCCTTTCATGTACACAAATATATAATTTACTTATTAAAATTATCATTTAAAAATTTAAACTTTTGTATTTCTTTGTGTTGCTTTAAATCCAAAGAATGGAAAAAATATATTTATAAAGAAACCAACTGTGATATATATCTTGTTTTTAGTCAGAATTGTGCATAATTACTGGAGATCTGGAGATCCATATTTCTGTTCCAGTGTGACCATAACACACATTAGTAAGAAATAACCTCATTTAAAACATTGAATAACAACTACAAATAACATTGCCCTGCTGCATATATCCCCAAAGCAGCAGATGACTAGAAGCAGCATTTAACATAACTCTCTAGTTGATACTTTGCTATTTTCAGTGAGAACAGGGGAAATGAAGCCCATTTTTCAACGGCAGAGATGAGTCAACACATTTGAATTAGCATTTCTGGGTACAATCCACCGTTTATTTTATTTTCAAAACATGAGCATCTAGTTCATAGAGACCTTATGCTAGAATTCTCTAGCTATGAGTAACAGATGGGCACTTATGGGGTGGTTGGGACATGGAGCGACAGGACTTTAATATTCTGTATTTATTCATTCTTGGAGCTAAGTATTTGAGAGCTTTTGCAGTTTAAAATTTGCAAACAGAAGGAATAAATTGTATTGGTCAACAGCTTTAGTTTCCAATTTTATTGTATGACTCCTGACTCACAGGCCTGAAAAAGGATGTGCATAAATATTATATACTCAGAGTCTCAGCTTTTACTTTTTCTCACTATACATGAATCCATATTGTATATATGCACAGGCATATGTGTTCAAAATATTTTCAAAGGAAATTTTCTCATTATTTTTAAGTAAATAGAAGATTACAATATTATTGATTATAATACATAGTATTACAAAAGTTGTGATCTGCTATTTTATACCCTATTCATTGAAAAGAGAATAAGGATACAAAAATAAAGAGCTTTGCAATATGTATATTTGTAACACAAATATTTATTTAGTTGTTTAGCTGTCATCAAATATTGATTTAGGCTTTGTTATGCTTAATATTAGTAGTTTAGAGATTTGCAATCACTAAATTTGTCTGCAACCTGTCCTTTGACAATAAGGAAAATGAAGTGTCTTATCTCACATCATGTCAAACCATAATTATAGGAACATTTTCACACAGGTAATTTTGTTTGTATTCATTTAGAAATACCACTTAGATGGGGATTATTATTATATTTAGGATATGCCTGAATTGCCAAAAGGCCAGAAATACCACTCAGCATATTAAAATTTATATCCAGTGAAGAACATGTAAGAAGACTGAAAATAATTCATTTTCAAAATCCAAAGAAAACTAGCAAATTGTCACTGTGCATGAATTCATGGAAAGAATTTCATATGAAAGAAGAGGCTCGAGAGATGGCTCAGCAGTTAAGAGCACCGGCTGCTCTTGAAGAAGATTCGGATTTGACTCCCAGCACTCACACGGAGCCTAGCAACCATGTGTAACTTCAGTTCCAGGGGAACCAGATGCCCTCTTTTGACCTACACTGATATTTCATGACATG
Source organism: Nannospalax galili (assembly GCF_000622305.1). NCBI lineage: Eukaryota > Metazoa > Chordata > Mammalia > Rodentia > Spalacidae > Nannospalax > Nannospalax galili. The sequence continues at coordinate 464,950 of NW_008358517.1, forward strand.
GTGCACTTACACATATGTAGGTGATACACTCACACACATAAAAAATAAAAATAAAAACGTAAACAAATATGAAAGAAGTTGGTTAGGGTTCTTGAGCAAACACATCCCAATTAAAAATTGGGGCACATACTTAACAGGGGGTTCTGTAAAGATAAAGGGCAAATAGTTGAGAAATACTTTTAAAAATGTTCAACATCTTTACTCATCGGCAAATGCAAATTAAAGTCACTTTGAGGTCTGTAGTAAGTGCTGCCCTCTCCAAGAAGCAGCTTCTCTATCAATATCAACAACAGCAGTTATCTATAAACAGAAACACACATATTTAGAAGACATTTTGAAAGGCAAAGCATACTCATTTACCAAAACAACAGCTGTAGCTTCCCCTGTAAAAGCTATGACTTCCCAAGCCATGGTCTTTCCATCTGGTATATAGCAAGATATATGCTATTGTTCCAGTGAGTGGGTCACAAATCCAATCAGAAACGGGCACATCTTGACAGGATCACATTAAAGCAAGCAGGACGCATGGATGAGTGAGACTTTTGATGAAATCTGTCCTGCAGAAGTTTGTATAGGACTTTCCAACATTATAATAGCTAGCCAGAAAGGAAGAAACATCTAGCTCAGTTCCACCTTGAAATCTTTATGATGTGCAGCTAAAGTTATATATTTCAGCAACAAGGACATCCCATCTTGTTCTGAAGGCCAACCAACATCAGTAACAATAGCCTGAATGTTATCACTTACAGATTCCAAGGATGTACTTGCTCCATGCATGATGTATTCAATAGGTATCATAGAAATCAAAATTTAAGTAACAAAATTTTAAAATATATTTTATTTATTACTTTTATTTTATGTGTATAAATGTATTGTCTGAATGTGTAAGAGCATCTGTGTTCTTCAGTGTCTACAGAGGTCAGAAGAAAGCCTTGGATCCCCTGGACCTGGAGTTGTGGACAATTGTTAGCTGCTATGTGGGTGCTGGGAATTGAGCCTTGGTCTTCTTCAAGAGCAGTCAGTGCTCTTAACCACTGAGCCATCTCTCCAGCCCCATGACAACATTTTAAACAATGGCTTTAATAGGGTTAGATCCTAAATTGTGTCTTACCTTATCCTTTCTCTAAGTCAAACAAACATTGTTATTTCTTTCAGGAAGAGTACTTCAACTAATTTAAAGAGTAAAAACAAATAGTCCTTGGTTATATACATTTCCTCAAAAATTGTAATGAGTATAACTTAATGAACTTGCTTTGGTGTAACCTTAAATGAAGTAAAACCTGTAAATTATTTTAGCTGAACAATCTAGGGGAGAATGTTTTGTCAATGAGACCTAACAAACTGTGTTAAAATGTGCAAAACCAATTTTGCGATAGCATTTATCATGCTAACACACATTTATAATGTCTGGCTTTAAAATCTATTCTTTAGGCCATTTTCTTTTAGAATAATGAATTTAGTTCTTAAATTTGGATCTCAGTAAACAAATTATTTTCTGAATCTCTTGCCACTGAACACACAAAAATATTTAAAGCAATATGTATATTTTTCAATTGTTAGAATTATCCTTCATGAAGCCTAGTGTGGTGGCACATGCCTTTAATCCTAGCACACAGGGACAGGGGTAAGCGAATCTCCGTGAGATTGAGGCCAGCCTGATCTACATAACAAGTTCCAGGTCAATTGGGGCTACAAGGAGACCCTGTTCAAAAGATGTAAAACATAATATAATACCCTACAATGGAACATGAAACATAGCTCAGCTAGTAGAGTTGTGCCTAGTATATATGAAGCACTGGGGGTTGATCCCAAGTAGCATAAATTGGCTATGTTGACTGGGCATCTCTCAGACACAGTCTCCGTGTGTGACCACTTGTGGCACCCTGCAGTAGTCTCAATCTGTTGCAAACAGAAGCTTCTTTGATGAATGGTGAACCGCATACTTGTCTGTAAATACATGAATCCATATTTAGCTATGATATGAAATTTGATTTGTCTAGGGATATGAGAGTGATAGGATTTTCTCTCAGATCTATGACTGTCCAGCCATGTGTATTGGGCTGTGTTTCCAGTATCACCCATGAGTTCTTTCTCACTGAGAGGACTTTAGTCCAATTAGATATCTCTTGATTACCCACACCCATAATAGTGCCACAACTGCACCAATAGAGATAGTTTGCTATGCCAGTCTTTGTGATTATTGGGCTTTAGGACTGGAGTGAACCATGATTGATTTTCTCCCTTAGCAGCTTGCATAGTATCCTCTAGAACTATGAGAGCTAAATGTCCAGGGAGAAGCCTATTTTTTTTTTTTTTGCCATATTTAAAAATAAAAGTGAGGTGGGTCTCTGAGTTTGTGGTCAGCCTATGCTACATAGTGAATTCCAGGCTAGCCAGTGCTACATAGTGAAACCTGTCACAAGAATGAACAAACAAACAAACAAAAAGAAAGATTTATTTTGGGCACATGCTTCTTTTGCAGGGACCTGGGTTTGTTTCCTAGCAACAAAATGGCAGCTAACAACCATTAGTAATTTCAGTTCCAGTGAATCTGACACCCTCTTCTGCCCTCTGTGGGCATGCACAACAGAAGTGCACTTATATACAAGCAGGAAAAGTACTCATTGACATAAAATCAATATAAATAAAAGAAAACAAAAACTGAAAACAATAATGAAAAAATTAAAATATGGCAAATAAAAGAAAAAAAATTGAAAAGTCACATAACAAGAGAAATCTTTGCAACCCAATCATGTATCTACTG
>NW_008358517.1:467731-489711 GCF_000622305.1 Nannospalax galili
CACAGTAAATTTTTTTGGTTAAAGTGATATGTGTGTTTTGTTAAAAAAAATGGTCACATTGTGAGAGTTAATAATGATGCCTAACTAAAAGTAATTTCAAATAGCATGGAAACATCCAGTTTGAGTCTCTAAAAGTACTTCCAAAAGGCAGTGAAGACCCACCCTGAATGTCAGGGTCAGTGAACAAAAACATTTACTGTTTCCTCCATCTCAGTTAACACAGATTAACATTCAACTCTAAGGAATTCTTAGAGTACAACTTGAAATAAACTCAATAGGTGGGCAAAGGATTTAAATATCTGAATAGAGATTGTTTTTCAACCAACATTTCCATATGTAGGCCACTTCGGAAAGTTCATCAACAAAAAACTACTTTGTTGACATTTACAGAAATCTGTACACACTATAAAAACAGAAGAATTTTAGCTTAAAACAAAGAAATGAACCAGACTAAACACAGAATCTGCTATGTAGCCCAAGCCGGAATGAAACTCAGGATCCTATTGCTCAGCTTCTGTGTTCTGAACTTAATGGTTGCACTTCACGGTGAGTGTTAATCAATGTGACTCAATAAGCTTGTTTATAAAATTAAGAAAAAGAGAGAGAATCAAAACTCTGGTCATAGAATTCTGATTGCCACATCATCTTGCTGTGACAAAAACACCTGATAAAAGCAACAGAAGAAAGATGGTATTTTGGCTCCTGGTTGAGGGCACAGTTCAAGATCGAACTTGTATGGTGACAGAAGCCTGAGGTAGCTCATCACCTGGTTTCCTCAGTAGGAGCTGTAGGGATAAATGGTGTTACTTGGTGCCACTGACATTCAGGGTGGGTCTTCACTACCTTTCAGAAATAATTTTAGAGATTTACCTAAATGTTCCCGTTCTATTCTAAATCACTTCTAGTTATCTATAGCTTTTAACCCTCACAACTTGACCATTTTTTAACTGGACACACACATACACACACACACACACGCCACTTTAATTATAAAATTTTATCCCTGGTCCTTATAGTATCATATTTATCTCATAATGCAATGTTCATGTAGCCCATCATTAAATGTCTCCAGAGTCTATAACACTACCAACACATGTTCTAAAGTCCAAAGTGAAAACATTGTATACTTGGGAACAAACAGAAGGTAAGTGATTTCCAACAGACTTCACTATTGTTTTCGCAGGATATATAAATGTCTGTGGTGAGAATGAAAAGTAGAAAGCACACCCATGAAGAGACATTTCAATAGAGAACTCCAATGGACTACCTCAGCTTCTATGCTGCCTGGTTTCTGTCAACTTGGCACAGTGTAGAGACACCTGGGAAGAAGATCCTCCATTGAGGAATTTTCCGTATCTGATTAACTTGTGGGCACATTTCTGGGTCATATTCTTGATTGAGTTACGTGGGAGAAAGCAGCCTCTTGTAGAGCATGCCAGTCCTGGGTAGCGTAAGAACACAGGCTGAGCACAGGCCAGATAAGCGAGCCAGCAAGAAGCCTTCCTTCATAGCGTCCCCTACAGAGTCTGTCTCCAGATTCTTCTTTAAGTTCATGCTCTGACTTTCCTCACACATGGCATGTGCTCTGCAAGTGTAAGATGAAATAAATGCCATCTCCTCAAGTTGCTTTTTGGTCAGTGTTTTATCACAGCAACAGAGAAACAAGCCAGAACAGCTTTTCTAGTTGATTTCTACTGGGTGTTTTAATTCTCCATTTTGATGATGTTACCTGTGTTTGTTCATTCAAACAGTCTTCTCCAATCACTTCTGAATGCTGTAAACTATTGATTTAAAGACATTAGTTATCACTCTGCTGCTTTTATCCGATACTATTGATACATTCGTGTATTTTTCTTTGCTGTGTATTCAACAGATTCACTCATTCAAAACCTAAAGTATGGTTTGGGTACGGTATTTTCTTAACACTACAGAACAGGGGAATGATTGCTTTAACAGTTACAATTGCTTTCCCACTCACCTTTAAATCCAATTCTTTTCCTGTTCACAACAATCTGTACATTTTTCACTTATTGTGCTGTTTCTCCTTCTAGAACTGAATAAGAGTAGTAAGCAGTATCTGTTTCACAGCCCTAGTGGTTTGGGAAAGCACAGCATTTGTTCTAAGCAGTGGATCCTCTACCACAAAATTTAGTGTGTTACTTTTGATTTGGGTTAACTGAAGATCTAAGGGCACAGGTAGAATGAAGACTTATTCCATACTAGAATATAACTTGAATAACCCCCATGTCACTTCCAAATAGAGCCCTGTCCTCATATGAAATGGCACGAGACAGGTCTCTACTATTCATATTTTTCTTGGGTTTCTGAATATTTCTAGTTTCTTTTCAATTGCCGTGACAAAAATTTCTGATAAATATCAACTTGGGCAAGAAAGGGTTTCTTTTACCTCACATCTCCTGGGACACAGTTCATCACTGAGGGACCCCAATTTAGGAACTCAGGGCAAGAACCTGGAGGTCAGGAGCTGAAGCACAGGTCATCGAGGATGCTGCTTATTGGCTTACTTCCCTCACCCATGCTCAACCTTTCTTATAAAATATAGGACTACTTACCCAGGGGTGGTACCACCCTTGTGGACTGGGCCCTTCCACATCACTCTGCCATCAAGAAAGTACTCCACAGACATGACCACGGGTCAGTCCAATTGAGGAAATTCTCCAACTGAGGATCCTTCTACCCAGGTGGGTTAAGTTGACAAGTAAATTTATCCAGTACACTGAACACCTGTGAGGATCCTCCATAAAGTGCTGCTGATAGTATTCTAGTGTTCTGTGGTCTACAGTTCCAATCTCTTCTGTACCTTCCTGCAATCCAGCTTCAAGAGTCTAAGAATGACATGGTGAGTTTTGTCACAGTAATGGTCACACTGCTCAGTAACAATTTTCTGTAATAGGCGCTGTTCTCACTGCTATGGTTAAATAATTAAGAAAAACAACTTAGGGAAAGATGGGCTTATTTTATCTTATGGTTTGAGGCTACACTTCATCATGGCAGAAAAGATATGATGGCAGGACCATGATGCAGCTGGGTACAATGTATCTAGAATCAGGGATCAGGGAGAGATGATTTTTGTTCATCAGATTTTTTGTCTTCATTTTTTTCAGCCTGGAGACCCACTCCATGGATGCTGTCACTCAGGGCTAGTCTTTACTATTCAAACAGTTCTGAAAACATCCTCATAGACACACTCAGAGATGTGATTACATAGTGGTTGTAAATGTCATCAACAAGGCAATGAAAATTATCATACTTTACCCACTATCAAATAATAATTGTTACCTGACTTTCACTGGATCATTTTTAAAGACCAGGTTTAACTTAATTGTAAAAATCTCTGTTCATCGTCTCTTTTATTATCTTTTTATACATTCTAGAGAATATTTCAATGCTTTATTATTATTGATTTATAATATTTATTTGTATGTATTTGTTTGTGTAAGTGTATGCATGTATTTATGTGGGTTCCAATAGATCCCCTGGAACTGGAGTTATACTTGGTTGTGAGCTGCCTGATATGGGTACTAGGATTTGAACTAAGGTACTCAGCAAGAACAGAAAGCACTTTTTATTTGTCTTTTTGAAGCAGGGTCTCCCTGTAGGCCCAGCTGTCCTGGAACTCACTATGTAGACCAGGCTGGCCTTGAACTCACAGAGATCTGCCTGCCTCTGCCTCCCAAGTGCTGGGACTACAGGTGTAGGCGACCACGCCCGAACACTGAGTGATCTCTCCAGTCCCAGTGTTTCTACTTTGAGGCAAATGATTTGACTGAAAACATAGGAATAATCTGAGACAATTTCTCCTTTTAGAGACCTTAGTCATTTCATCATCAAAGTCCTTTACTTTCTAAGGTAACATGTACACAAGTTCCAGGGACAAAGGCCATGCCATTTTAAGATGGAAGGTTATTTAACTTCCATAGAAAGTAAATTTCTTGTCTTGTACATGTATCACATAAGCCTTACTGCAGCGTTTTGGAGATTTAGCAAGAAAAATGCTTCCACATTTTAATTAATCTTCTGTCGGCTTAATGTCTAAATTTCTCAGTTGTGCTTGTTATCACTGAGTTCACACAATGCTCACTCCAGTCTCCTAACTTTTTGCCTCTGGTTTTCTGCAAAAGAAGTGTGATTTCTATCTGTAGTGTTGGACCGAGAATCCAGTGCCTAGTCATTCCATAACAAATATTTCAACAGAGCCATCTGTTATCAGCTCTAGGAACATCCTGCCTTCACTTGCACAGACTGACTTTAAGCCATGAAGTGTGCAGGGTTTTATTTTTTTAATGCATGTATATCAAACAGACACATACATCAGAGAATTAGCTTTCTCTGTTGTGCTGTCATTTAACTACTGTTTTTTCTCCTGTGGCTATAGTACTTACAGGTTAATATAGATTTTTCTGGTTTTTTTGTTGTTGTTGTTTCTTTTCAAGGAAAAGTGGTTATAATTAAATACGTTCACATGTTTAACTGAAAGTTTCCATTTGTCTTCATATTCCCTTGACTCATTTTCCTCAAATAATGCATTTATTCTCACACATTTGGTGGCTTGTTGTAGCTTTAACTTTTTTTTAAATCTCCCAAGAATCACTTAAATGCTTGCCTACATGTATTTTTGTATACACTCAAGCTGAACTAGGAAAGATCTGTATGTAGGAGTATACATACATTTGTATTTGTTGAACTTCATTATAGACTCCTAATGCCATTGAATGGCGATGGGTGAACAGTAGCTTAATGTAGCCCATTCCTTTATAAAATGTCTTGAGATTTCCATTATGACTTCATAGGTTTTAATGAGTTTTTGGAATATTGAAATTTATTAATATTTGCTATTTCATTTATTGATTTCACAACACACATTCCTTAATTGCTATTCACCCCTTTCTTTGTTTTATCAACCTCACCAGTATTTTGTCATTTGAGTAAGTCTTATATTACTTTAAATATATTTTCACTGATGTGTCAATAAATTAGCATAATACAGAATATTTGTAGACTTAAAGAGAAAAATCATTATAACAACTTCTAAATAATGAACAATAGATATTACAATAAAATATTATTTAAATACTGGAGTATTTCTACTCAATTTTTTAGCTATTGAGTATGTGTTGTGATGACCATGTTCTGATGCCTTGAATCTATGGACTTATTTCACCTTGTGCTTAGGAAATGAAACTGAAGTTATAACCTTTCATTAGTTGTCGAATATGTTATTGAATTCTGCAACAAGCTGATGTTAGATATCCATCTAGCTTTTATTCTTTTGCATACAACCACTTCCTCCTGTTGTTGATTTTCAAAGGTTCTTGTAATTTTTGTGAATTTTGTGCATTACATGTACGAAATCTTAATCGTATTTAGACTCTATCCCCCAGCCACACCATTGATACCTCCTCTACTGGATTTCATGCATTCTGTTATATATGTTAAGGCCTATCAAGTCAAGCTTTTGTACCCAGATGTCTCTTGGTGCAAATTAATCCATTAGAGTCTTGTAAGCTTATTTAGAGTCACTCCCTTAAAGAAGATCAACTCTCCCACACCCAGCAGTAATCAGTTGCCAGTAGTTCCTTGGCTAAGTTTGGGGCCTGCTGCCTGTTTCCCTAGTTCTATGATGTGTCTTTGTCTCATTGTTACTGCATGGGTTTGTGCCTATTGTGACAATTGTTGCAACTTTATATGAGCAATATCCAAGAGGCCTGGAAGTTTCTATTTCCTTAAGTTTATGGACCAACCCTGGACCTCAGAATCTTTCCACTTTCTCTTCCAAAATGATCCTGAGTTAGCAGTGTGTGCAGTTTAATATTAGGAGTCCTGTCCAGGGACACATACTCTTCAGTCTACACCTTTTCTACACCTTGGCCAGTGTAGGTTTCACTGTGATTATATGAGGAAGCTTCACTGGTGAGAGTTGAGGAATGTATTAGTGTCCTCTCTACCTCATGTTCCACTATGTTCCATGTTCCTTAGGAGTAGGGGTTCCACTGTAGATGTGTCATTTAGGGCTGGGAATCTCTCAGACACATATTTTCTCTCAGTTATGTATTTTCTGTGTGTTATAAATTGTAGAACTCTGTAATAGCCTCCATCTGTTACAGAAAGAAGCTTCTTTGATGAGTGATGAATGGTATACTTGTCTGTATATTTAAGTATCCATATATAGCATACAGTAAGAAATTTCATTTGTCTAGAGATACGACAGATACAGATTTTCCCTAGGATCTAGGACCTCTTCAGTCATGTATATTTGGCAATGTATTTGGTTGTTTCTGTTCCTGCACAGCACCTCTTTTAGTGTAATGAAGTCCCATTTGTCAATTGTTCACATTAATTCCTGAGCAAGTGAAGTCCTGTTTAGAAAGTCCTTACCTGAATTTAAGTCTTGTACTGTGCTGCATATGTTTTCTTTTAGCTTTCAGTGTTTTATGTTTCACATTGAGGCTTTTAATTCATTTCGAGTTGACTTGTATGCAGGGTTATAGCTATGGGTTTAATTTGATTCTTCTAAACCTGGAGATCCAGTTTTCCCAGCACCATATTTTGAAGATGATATCTTTCCTCCACTGTAATCCTTGGCAAAATTGTCAAGTATCAGGTGACTGAAATATTGTGCACTTATGTTTACCTTTTCTATTTTGTTCCATTGATCTACAAGTCTCTTTTAGTGCCATTACTGTGCTGTTTTAAAAACTATAGCTCTGTAATATAGTTTAAAAATCTGTCCTTCAACATTACTGTTTTTTTTTTTTTCAGTACTGTTTTGGCTATCTGAGGCATTCATAATTCCATATGAATTCAGGATTTTTTTCTATTTTTGTAAATAATATCAGGGGAATTATGAGTAGGATTGCATTGAATCTATAAATTTCTTTGGTACCATGGTCATTTTCACAATATTATTTCTCCCAATCCATGACCACAGGAGGTCTTTAAATCACTTGTGTCTTCCTAAATCTCTTTCTTCAAACATTTAAAGCTTTAATTGTAGACACCTTTAATGTCTTTGATTAGATTTATTCCTGGATATTTTATTTCTTAAGAGTATTGTGAATTGGTGTTTCCATAAACTTTGCTTGTTATTGGTACACAGAAAGGTTAGTGACTTCTGTAAACTGATTTTGTATATTTCCACTTTGCCAAATGTGTTGATTATTTCCAGAAGCTTTTGTTTGTGGATTTTTTTGCCATCTCATCCTTATAATATCATATGTTCTGCAAGTAAGGATGATTTGACCTCTTCATTTCCAATTAGTACCCAAATTGAAACTTCCTTCTGTTGTCTTATTGCTCTAGCAAGAGTTTAAAGCACTATATTGAAAAAATGTTGGGATAGTAAAACGCCTTTTCGGGTTCCTGATTATAATGGAAATGCTTTGAGTTTTTCTCCATTTAGAATGATGTTGGCTGTGGTTTTGTTGTATATAGCTTTATTTATGTTGCAGTATGTTCCCTCTAGTCAAAGTCTCTCTAGGATTTTCATCATGAATGCATGTTGGATTTTGTCAAAGGGATTCTCTCCATCATTTGAGTTGGTCAGTGATTTTTGTCTTTTATGTGATTTATTTCATGTAATATCTTATGTATATTGAACAAGCCTTGCAACTCTGGAAAAGCAAAACACTTAATCATGGTGGATAATCTTTTAGATGTGTGTCTGTATGGAATTTGCTAGAACTTTGTTGAGAATTTTTTCATCTATGTTCATTAGGGCTATGGGCCTATAGTCTTCTTAGTTGTTGTTGCTGTATCTTTACCTGGTTTTGGTATGAGAGTCATGTTGGCTTTGGAAATGGAGTTTGGGAGTTCTTCTGTTTGTGAATAAATAATTTAAGAAGTATTGGTTGTAGCTCTTTAAGGGTCTGGTAAATTCAGCTGTGAATATATCTGTAACTTCTTTTTTAGTTTTGTTGTTTTGATTGTTTTTTGGTTTGTCTGGAGGCTTTGTTTTACTGTTAAAATTTATTATTGATTATGGTTCTGTTTAAGTTGTTGATTTCTTCTTGATTTAGCTTTGTTTTTTCTAATGAACTGGAGTAAGGAACAGTTGTTAGTCACCCTGTGGGTTCTAGGAATAGAACCCAGGTCCTATGGAACAACAGCAAGTGTTCTTAACCACTGAGCCATCTCTTTGGCCCTGGATTTTGTCTCTTAATCCATTCGCCTAGGCTATGTCTTTAGACTCAAAATTGAGGTCATGATTATTTTAACTTATTATTGAAAGGTGTGTATTAATTATTGTCCTATTATATTCCGTTTGTATTTTTAGTCTTGTACCAGGTAAATCCTCTGAAGCACCATATTTGCTGTAAGCATTTCTACAAGCAGTTCATTTTTTCGTATTCTTACCAGAATGGTCCACTGACTTCTCCTGACACTAGTGTAAGACTTTTCTCACCAGCACCAAGAAAGTTTTACCACTTTTCTCACAAACCAGTTCCCAGTGCCCAAGTATTACATGATCAATATTATCATGAGACTGACTCCACTTTTGAGAAAATTGATTTTATTCATTTTTTTTCCTTTCTTAAAGAAAATCTCTGATAGCAACAACTTAAGTGAGGAAAAGATTGCTTTGGCCCATGGTTTAAAGAGATTTAATCACACCACGGCAGTCTAGGTATAGTGAAGTTTAGGGTCAAACAGCTCCATGATGGCAGTAACATGAGGGAATTTTCTCATATAGTCACCAGTCTTGGAATAATGGATAAAAGCATGAAATAGATTTCTGTAGTGAGAATTTCCAAAGCATAGACATATAGAAATAGAAATATGTTTCTCAAATTCAAATCTTCCCACCAAAAGCTGACCTTTTTCTCCACATATGTTTGTGTTACAGCAAAATTCCTTCCTTTTGAGACGTGTTCTTTAGGTTAGCAAATGAATTTTTATTCCTGTTTATTCATTTTCATTCTCAACCTTTTCTCTACATTTGTACAGATTTTTACCCTGAAATAGTTGTCTTTATTTTAGTTTTTTACTGGAAATTTTTTATGCTGTGAAATGAATCAGAAAGGCATAGAAATGGACATAATGTGTGTTTTAACATAGATACTTACCTAAGATTAATAACTTATGGATTGTGGCTTTTATGGTTCTCCAGCATTTTTGACACATATAGTTTGTCTGAGGAAGTCATTTAAGATGAATAATCATGTCACTTTGTGCTTAAAACATACTTGAAATTTAGGATGACTTTCAAGACATCTTGAACTTATATTACTTTCATTTTCTTTTATATAAATGTTGCGATCATACTGACATAAGTGTTCTCAGAATGCTATAACAAACACCCACCATTGTAGTTGAACAAATGTTAAAAAAGTATTGACTCACTGTGTTTCCTTATTTTAAACAATGATCATAGATAGAAATAAATTCATTCTGTGTATCTTTGCTGTGTTTGTTCAATGGTAAATACCATAGCAGAGTTAGAGTCATTTTAACAATTTCAAGATTTTAAATTAATATTTATACGCATTTTTCTGAATTTACAAATTGTATTACAGCATAATGAGAATATATTTTTCTGGTAAAAGTTGCTGATATAAGATTAAGGTATGTGGATAAAATCTGGACTCAGCCTCAATGTGTATTCCCAGTAGTAGTCCTATTTTTGATGTTGCATGATTATATACAGTTGTCCTGGCAATCCTTTCTGTTGATAGGAGACAACCACATGAAAACGGGAAGAGGATATGAATATGTGGCTATGGCTGTGGGTAAGCTGACCAGGCTCCAGTGGATGGTCCCACACCCTAGAGTTTATGGGAAGTATAAATTGGACTTAATGGGTTTCTCAAAAATAAGAACACAAAACTGGGTAGGGAGGAAAAGAGCAGAGTAGGCTGCGAAGAGTTGGGGTAAGGGGTTAATATAGTCAAAATACAGTGTACGAAATTCTCAAAAATGTATTTAAAGAAGACCTTTTGTGTTCCTGGCCCTCCGCTGCATGAAAGAGCTTAATTATTGAGAACCAAGAGATTCATTAGTGTCCTCTTTTTTACCACTGTTCTATGTTACATGAGCCTTAGGTGGAGTGTTTGTATTGTAGCTGTGTTACTTAGGTCTGAGCAATTCATAGACAATGTCCCAGTGTGACAGTTGCGGTTCTTGGTAATAGTCTCTGACTGGTGCAAAATGAGCTTCTTTGATGAGTGGTGACTGGCTGGGATATTTGTCTGTAAATATAACGATACATATTTTGCACATAGTATGAAATCACATTAGTCTGGTGGTATGAGAATTTTGGGGTTTTCTCTAAGGTCTATGACCCCCCCCCCCAGTGATACCACTCTTGAGATTCCTCCCTTTGAGTTGGCTTTTAGTCAAATTAGGTGGCTGTTGATTGCACCCAAGATAAAAGTGCCACTACTGCACCACTGATGTAATCTGTGCTGGCCATTGATGTGGGTATTTGGTCTTGAAGCTGGTATTGGACCATCAATTGATGTTTTCCCTTGGCAGCTTCATAGCATTCTCCAAAGCTATAAGACTAGCCTTCAGGGGAGGTGGTTTCAGGTCAGTTGCAGCTCTATTGCTTCAAATCCTGTGCCCAAAGTATGTTCTGTCTTCAGCAGTAGGATCTTACTTTCAAGTTTTGGGAGGCCTTCAAGGGCTGTGGCAGTAGCCTGAATAATTTTAGGACTGTCTTAGACCACCCTGGCCAATAACCCAAAGGAAGGTTTCTACTGTCTGGCACTGTTTCTTTGTATGTAGCCTTTAGCTCTACACATGGATTCATTATGTGTATTTTATCTTTAGGTTGTTGGACTAATATGATTTGTTCTTTAAAAAGAAAAACACTGCTCTCTCTCTCTCTCTCTCCTCTTTCTCTCCTTTCTACCATTCTTTTCCCATTTAAAGTGTCCCCATTTTTTTCCATTTCTCCCTTAATAGTATCAGTCTCCTATGGTCTCTTCTCTCGTGAGCGTCTATCCTTTTATTTCCAAGGTTCTTTGTATAACCCTCCCTCCCCCCTCCTGTTTAAATGACCCAATTTTTAACCATTTCTCCATTAGTAAAACCTGTTTCCTATTGCTCTTCTCTCTCAGGTTCTTTCTTTCCCTTTACCTCCATGGTTCCTTTTCATTATCCTGGTTCCTGTAGTTACGTCTGGATACATACTCACTTATCAGGGATTTGGTGCTAGAATCCAAATATGTGGGAGAACACATGTTTTGTTTTGTTTTTTTCTGAGTCTGTATTTGCAGTCACTGCCAGTGGCAGCCGCTTGTCCATTCTCGTGGGTACTGCTCCTTCGTCCTCACAGGCGCTGAGACTGCTCCTCCGCTCACCCTGGGCTGAGGCCGCTTTTCTGCCACCCCTGGGCTGAGGCAGCTCTTCTGCTCGCCTGGTGCTGAGGCAGCTCATCTGCTTGCTCTGTGCCGCCTCCTGTTGTCGCTACTTCTGCTCGGTCCCAGACCCCAGGGCTGGTGAGGAGACTGCGTCAGCTGAGCTGCATTCAAACACAGGAGACCAGGTTGAGTGACACAGGTCTGCTTTATTGCAGGAAGGCACAAGTTTATATAAGGGTAGTGGTCCAATCACAGCACAGCAAGTAGGATACCTCATTAGCATAACAGATTTAGCATCCTCTCACAGTACAGCAAGTAGGATACCTTATTAGCATAACAGACTTAAAGTCCTATCACAGAATAGAAGGTAGGATGCTTCGTTAGCATATTGGGTATCAGATTATAGAGCCTGGATTCCTGGAAACCACGTGACCCTGACAATTGCAATATCACCCTAGGCTCAAGCCTGTCTCCCACATGTGTTATTTCACTTAGTATAACAGTTTCTAGTTCCATCCATTTACCTACAAATTTCATGATTTCATCTTTCTTTACTGCTGAGTAGAACTCCATTGTGTAAATGTATCACATTTGTATTATCTACTCATCAGTTGAGGGACACTTAGGGGTTGTCCCTGAAATCAGATACTTTGTGTTTCTCAGCCATGCCTCACTTCCCTTGTTCTCTTTAGCTCTAGCTGATTCACAATGGGAATTTGTAAAGAGTTAATACAATGAAATATACTAAAATTTATACCATACTTACCATAAGTAACTCATTTTCTCTTTCATTAACAAGCTCCCTATCTTTTGACTGGGGAGTTAAAAATCATATTTCAGAAGCGGGCTCTCCAGAGGAAATAAGAAAATAAGTTTTGTGTTTAATTTTTAAATCTTAAACATAAGACTATTTCCATAGTAAATTATGTTCCACAATTTATGTCATCCAGTTTACATGAATTTTTTGATGAACTGTTTTACTCAATAGGTAACCTTTTTCAGTGATTTTTCCAGCAGTATATCTCAGAATCAAATGGGAAAAGATAAATTATTTCTAGTCCATTCCTTTCATAAATGTCAAACCCAGATGAGACATACATTTGATGGGGAGCAAAAATAAGCTTGAAAAAGAAAGATAGCCAGAGTGGACAGAAAATAGAGAAATGGACCCTGGATGCTTATTTGAAGAACTAATGCTTGGACATGGAGACAAGGCCACAGTCTCCCCAGTGGCAAGTTTGCTCAGCTCCAGGGCAAGTGTTAAAGTCTGAACACACTACTGTATAATGAGCAACAGCTGCCACTGTGCCCTTGACCATGCTCTTCCCCTTCTCCCTTTGCTGAAAGATGCTCAGTTCTTCCCTCTCACTGACAACTGGAATTGATATTCAACTCAGCTCCTTGCATGACATACTCCTCACATTTTACATCTTGTCTGAAGTGTCTCATATTTATTCAGATCATCGATGAGCATCTCATCAAAGGAGATCTCTATCAGTTACTGAATATTATAAATTATTCCAAGGAATTTTCCAGCTTCTGTGATAACTTGTAATATCTGTGGCTGATTAATTATTGATTAATTTATGTTCCCATAATGGTATCATTTGAATAGCACTCAGATTATTCTAATTCCTCCTGTACCCAGGGATTAATTTTATATGGGCCTTCAACAACATTTTACCTTATATCACTTATATTTTAGTAAAACTTCTATACACAGAGTACTCCAATTATCTTTGTATAATGTGCATATATAACAAACAAGCATATCTATGCAGTTTTAAGAAGATGGGGCTACAGGGAGATCTTCTTTCAAAAAGCTAAAAATAAATAAATAAATCACAATAATTGTACTGTTCCAATGCTGATCAAACTATATTGTAAAGGAAGTTTAATAATTTTGGATTGATGTTGTAAATATAACACTTCACAACTATGGGAACAAATCAAGCATCACAAGTAATCATCCAAGGAAATCTTTTCTGAAACATAATTCAAGGCAGGCAAAATTCCAGAATGGAGAGGAGAGGTTGGCACAAAGCCCCCCCCCCCCTTAGCTGAGAGGTCGTTGGCATTTGATAGCTGCTGGTAGAGAAGAAGGAAGTTATTTTAAGGGTGTGAGCACTGGTAATTTGACTTCAATCCAGGGCAAGTTACACAACCAAGAGTATTTGGAGAATGAGAATTGGACTCGATGGGTAAAAAATAAATAAAAACATGAAGTTGGCTGGTTGGATAGGGGGCTAGAGGTGAATAAGGAAGACTTCGGAGGATTGAGTGAGATTAGTCAAAATATGTTTTATGATATTCTTAAAGAATTAAATGAAAATAGTTTAAAACCTAATTTGTTTTACTTTATGGTTTTCTTTTACATTTAAAATTGAATTTTAAGCTTCAAAGAGTAAAGTATATAAATTTTTACTCTAGTTATTTAAACTTGATATTTATCTCTGGGGAGAAGACACCTCTTTTCATTTACCCTGGATTCCTCATGAATCCCTGTACTTCCTACTACTCTGCCCACGATTCTAATTCCTAAGACCATAATTATGTGTGCTAAGAATCTATTAAACAAGGGATATTTGTTTGACA
The DNA here is from genome assembly GCF_000622305.1 of Nannospalax galili. Lineage (NCBI taxonomy): Eukaryota > Metazoa > Chordata > Mammalia > Rodentia > Spalacidae > Nannospalax > Nannospalax galili. The sequence continues at coordinate 481,648 of NW_008358517.1, forward strand.
TTATATACCTAGTACATCTTGCTGTTATCAGAAGTTATGTATGCCACATTCCACTGTCTGAATTTACTACAGCCTTTTGATATGGATGTTATGATTTGTTTACAGCTTGTGCTCTTATACATAATGCTGCTATAAAAATTTTATACATCTCCATTAGTAGACATAAACATCCATATATCTTGCAGGAAATGCAACTTCTGATTCTCAGGGTAAAATATACTTAACTTTAGAAGATAAGGCCAAGAAGGTTTTCAAAAAGGCCTGTGTTAATTTTGCTTTTGCTTTAATGTACAAAATTCTTTTTATCATTATTATGGTTCATGTCACCTTGCCACACTTATTAAATATATTCTTTCTGAGATAATGCATGGTACTAAAATGGGAGATTTACCTTCTTTCAAGAAAGGTTTGTATGTTTACAGCTTCCTTTTTCAACTTTGCAGTACTATAGTTAAAATGCATGGAGTTATTTTTTCTTTCTATTTCCTTTATCTGTTATGAATTTATTTGTTGGAATTCTCTTGGAAGAAAAGCTTTCTCTTTCTCTTGCCACCAGATAGCGACTGTGGGGAACATGTGTTGGAGGAGGCCACTTGAAAGCATGAGCTAAGAAATGTAAGAACAGAAACTGAGGGTTCTCATTCCTTCAAGAACATAAGAACATGCTCCAGTGACCTACAGACCTCCCCCAAGAACCCCCTAATGAACACTTTTTCTTTTTCATCCCCTTCCAGAAGTGCCATGCCAAGTATCAAGACATTTCTTTCAGTTAGGGTCTCCCTGCTGCTTGTTCCAGTTGGTCTGAATCTTGCTGTATTGACCAGGTTGACTTCGATCTCACATATTTTAACCTACATCTGCCTTCTCAGTACTAGGATGAAGACATGGGCCACCATACCTGACTTTTGTTTTGTAAAATATTCTATTATTTTTATTTTATGTGTATGAGTACTTTGCCTCTCTGTATGTAAGTGCACTTCAAAAAACAGAAGAAGGAATGGGATCCCCTGGAACAGGTGTTTAGAAGTTTTTAGGTGCCATGTGGGTACTAAGAATTGAACAGGGTCCTCTGGGAGGGCAGCAAGTGCTCTGAACTGCTCAAACATCTCTTCAGACCCAAGAGTAAATACTAACAAACAGAAAAGAATTGCTAATGTTGGTAAACATTTGTATATCAAACAAAGGACATCAAAAACAACACAGGTAGAAAAATTCATGGGGACATAAATATGAATCCCTAGGTAGATACCTAATAAAGTTTCAAAATTGACACCAATGAGCAGTGACTCCGAAAGAAACCAACATAAATTTTCTTGGACAGAGCATCCCCAGAATCTGGATAGTTTATTGTTGGAAGTTTCTACTTCACTTTCAATTAGATATATTGTTCATGTGATACCTGTCTGTGTGGGTAGCACATGCCTTTAATCCCAGGACTTGGGAAGCACAGGCAGATGATTCTCTGTGAGTTTAAGGCCAGCCTAGTCTACACAGTGAGTTACAGACCAGCTGGGGCTACAGGGAGACCCTGTCTCAAAATAAAAAAGGAGGAAGAGGAGGAGGAGAAAAAAAAGGAAAAGAAAAACAGGTTCTAAGTGATTGGAGGAGGAGAAAAGAAAGGAAAAGAAAAACAGGTTCTAAGTGATTGATACTAATAGAAAAGAGACAAGTTAGTAATGCTGGGGGAGTTTCTTTTCAGAGGTATGAATGTGATATAGAGAAACAGAAATGAAACAAAAGCAGTCAGGGCACCTACCTGCAAGTGGACTCTGCTACTGGTCTTGGTTAGAAGCAATTCTTGCACCAGTTAACAAGAATCCAGAGAGATTTTGCGTGAATAACTCTAGACACAGGACGGGGCCAAGAGGGCAACAAAGATGCAGCCAATGGGTGGACTAGCCTCACCTCAATTTTAGTCCTCCTTTCACTTTCTCTCATCTTCCAAGTTCCTTCAGGTGTGTCCATTTCTAGTGACCTACTGAAGAGAAGACTGAAAAGCAACCTAAATAATGAACCTGGGCAGACACCTTGACTGACTGATGGACTGCAAATTATGATCATGTATCTGTCAGTATAACTGGAGCAGCTCTCTCTCTCTCTCTCTCTCTCTCTCTCTCTCTCTCTCTCTCTCTCCTCTCTCCTCAGATTCTTCACTAGAGAAATTCATAATATTCTCCTTTATTCTCCTGATTTCTTAGAGTAAGGGACCGATCTTAAGAGTGAGCTTGTTTAAAGTAGAACTAAAAAACTCCCGCTGTTCCCTGTAACACTTTCTATCAAGAAAAGATAGGGCAAGTACTTATGAATTACGAAAAGACAATTTTTAATTTTTAGGCAAAGGATAAAATTGGGTCAGAGTAGTTTCTTCAAATTCTCCCAGAAGCAATTTTATATGAAAGACAAGATTATTCTTACAATGTGGCACACTTAATGGTGGAATCAGAAACTGACTGGGTAGGTAGGACATAAAACTTATCTGTGAACTGATTACATTTTAGTTGAAATATGATGATCACATAAGAATGAATTGATGCAAGTAAAATTGATCAAATCATTAAATTTTGTCAAAGGTAACATTGGGAATAAATGTTCTATTCTGTGTATATATAATATATATGCTTTCTATATATACCATATATATGTGCAATATGCATACATACATATTTTGTCATACTTGATTTATGAAAGAAAAGATTTCTAGCAGTAAATATAATGATATTTCTGACATGTATTTATACTTGACACAATTTTTGATTGTTTTAAATACCATCTTATGTTTCTTTAGAATACATATTTTAATGATAAATAGTAATATTTTCTTTCTTTTACATTTTTTATTTAGTTTTATTTTATGTGTATGAGTGTTTTACATGAATGTGTCAAAATGCAGTCATGTGCAATGTTCACAATGGACAGACAGCACAATGTTGTCCTTGGATCTTGAGTTAGGGTGGTTGTTATCCACCATGTCTTCTGAACACGTCTTCTTCAAGAGCAGTCAGTGCTCTTACATGCTGAACCAAATCTCCAGTTCTGAGAATTGTATTTCTTAGTATATTAAGTAAACTGAGTGCTGAAATATTATTATATGATAAATTTAAGTCTACAGTTTTCATGTATCTGCTGTTTTGAATTATTTTTGCTTCTCAGATATAAATGGTTGAAGTGGAGAGATGTTTGTGAAAACATCCCCAATAATTGTTTTCTTACAGGTATAACTTTCACCTTTTACCCCAAACAAAGATCAACACAAGCAAAATATTTTGGCAGTTCTGATTCAGATTTGTTGTAGGCAATTTTATATATCTTTCAGTTTCCATATTTCTTTTTTAAGTAATAAATGTAGCCATCAAACATACATAGTATCTTCTTATTTGCAGAAAAAGAATTCTGTGTTCCATAAACATTTTAATAATCCCATATCAATTTATTGTTTCCCTTAACCTTTTGTCAATAGCCTTATTTTAACCCTCAAACAGCTCAATTATGTTCCCTTTATATCCCTTAGTCTAAACACCTTAGAATGAATGAGCACCTCTAGAACAAGACAAATTCAAACTTCATTAGAAGTCTTCACTGACGGAACTCTAAGTCCAAAATAACTGTAAGTTTGGAGCTCACAGAATTAATTTACAAAGTGATCATCTTGTCCCTCAGAGAAAATCTCTGCAGCATATTTGTATTCATTATATGTAGTTGTTTATTTCTGTATCTGTCATCTATCTGTTTTTCAATCTATCTATGTATCTACGTATCTATCATCTATATCTACCTATCATCTATCTATATATCTATCTATTATCTGCATATCTTTTCATATATTTTTATTTTTTACAAGTAGGATTTGTACATAATGAATTTGCTATATTGTTCTTTGATTCATGTGTTGTTCTAGTTTGTTTCTCCATTGCTGTGACAAAACACTCTGACCACTACCAATTTGGGGAGGAAAGGGGTTATTTGCCTTCCAACTTCCAGGTAACAGTTCATCAGGGAGCCCAAGGTAGAAGAAACTCAGGGCAAGAACCTGGAGGCAGAAGCTAGAGGACAGACCATGGAGGATCTCTGCTTACTGACTTGCTCTCTGTCCCCTGCTCAGCCTGCTTTTTTATGCAACACAGGCCCACATGCCCAGGGGTGGCACCACCCACAGTGCTCTAGGCTCTCCCACATCACTCAACAATCAAGAAGATGCTCCACAGACGTGGCCACAGGAGAGTACTATGGAGGCAATTCCCCAACTGAGGCTCCCTCAACCCAGGTGTGTCAAGTTGACTCCAAAGCTGTCTAGCACATGTGTTAAACGACTGAATGATTGAACAGCTGCTTCTTTACATTCTAAGTTTGACAGAGATTTCCACTTTAATTGTATTCCACTTTGTCCTTTCTATCTGAAATCCTTATGCAAAAAGATCATACAATTCATCTTGTGTCTCTGTGACTACATATTTCTATATGTTTGTGCATATCTGTGTGTCTATATCTGTATGTGTTCATATGTATACAATATCTCACAAGGATCTAACTTTTTTATATAAGGTCCGTGGACTGTTTCCAAGGTATAAAGCTACAGAAAGCTTGCTCTGGTATTATCTAATTATGCCTTTCTCCTTAGTCTTTTTGTCTAGCAACCTTAAAGTAATTCTTTGTGAAACCCACATTGTTTTTTCCTCTACTTTGAAAGACAGTGTTGTGCATTTCACTGATACTTTCTCTTATCTGTGATAGTATTGATTTTTTTTCATCTTGCCCTCTTTTCTCTCACATCTCCAAACTACTGCTTCAAGTCTCTAGTCTCACATTTTTCTTTTTTACATTTTGAAAACTGTGATATCTTTCCCTTCTTATGTCTAATTCAAAAGTAAATGGCAATAGCAAACCAAAATGTATCTGAAGAATTCTCCATAAACGATCATGAAAAGAAACCCACCATCAATTCTAAATTCCATAAAACTTCAAAACTATTGATTATTTCAGAATTACTGTAATCTGTTCCAGAAATCAAACTACAGTAAAACATCTGAGTAAATGTGTCTTTAGGGAAAAGATTATCTACTTTTCTAAAAGATAACATGATATTCTTTCTCATAAAATGGCATCAATCAATAAACATCATTCCCACAGATATTTAATTCTTGCCAAATCCTGTGATGCTTCTAATACTCGTATAAAATGCTATAAATTGATTCCTTTCAACATCAAGATATTTCTTTCTTTCAAGAGAGTGCGAGGCTAGAGCAAGGAACATGCATTGAAATAATTGGATGAAAACAGAGACCACAGGCAAAAAAAGGGATATATTTGAAGCAGAGAAATGGACAGAATTTGCTGTAGAACATTCAGATCAATAACTAGACTCTCTGCTGCATTGAAAGCTAGATATAGTTCACATAATTTTGCTTTCTGGCATAGTCTTCTCTGACTGCACTGTGCCTCTTAGCACCATAAGCATTCACCGCTGCACAAAGGTTTTTCTCCTAACATGTCCTCACTTCCATCAGGAAACTGGTTCCTAGCTATGGGAAGAAAGGATCTCAGCAGAGACCAGGCTGGTATATTGAATGTTGCTCTGTAAATCAGAGGTTTCAATGTCACATTCCTTATTTTATTTTATCCCCCCAATTACAATTAAATTGGTCAGGATTCTACATACTCCTTGTGCAAATGGTGTGTGTGGTCAAATTTTTCTGTAACTAAAGCTTGAATGGTGTGATGTGGATAAATTGTTATTAAATCCTTAACACTTAAATATTTGATATGATTTTTATAATCCTTCTGTTACATCTATGACAGGAGTTTTAAATAATTTTGCCGGTTTCATATATGTATAAAATATACTGGATCATATTCATCCTCAAGTCCTCTGTCATTCTCTTTCCACGAATCTTAATTCCAACCAGTCCCTCTTCTATTTTGTGTGTGTGTAGGTGTGCACGCACACACGTTCACAGGTATGTGCAGATAGACACACCTGTGGTGCGTCAATGATTTCAGTGGTTACAGCACACACAGAAGACAGTGTTTCAGGGCATTCTTCTCGTCTTCTGACTTTACAGTCTTTCCTTTCCCTTTTCATCAATGTTCCCTGGACTTGGAGGGGGTAGTGTATATGACCTGTCTAGGGTTGAAGACTTGGCAGTCAGTTTTCTCAACAACATGACCAGTTATGAGTCTCTACATTAACAATCACCAATGCAAAAAGAAAGTATTCTGATCAAAGCTGAGAGCCACGTTACTCTGTGGGTATAAACATGCACATTTAGAAGACAGTGTGACTACATGTCTACTAGGGAAATGCAAGCAGTAACTTCCACCCCTTGTGCCTCTGAAATCGCAACCGTAAGCTTTTGACAAGGTTTGTAGTACTAGTTACACATTCCTTCTTGTGGAATGAGCCTGAGATATGATCAAAAAAGGGTGGGTTAATTCTTCAGTCAGGACAGTACTGCACTGTCATATACATCTCGATTGCAGGTTGGTGTTGTAGCACCTTGGGACCAGAGCGAGGCAGGGTGGTTGATGAATTGTATCCCCAGCCATCTATATAGTACATTTTTACATGGTTATCTTTAACCAGCTTAGAGGAAGCTTTCAATATGGTCGCAACATGATTTTGCTGTGATCTGTAAGGAAAAGGTGTGGTGTTTTCAATAGAGCCTTACCATATAGTTCTGTCAGTAACCGAGGCTAATGGCAATAGCCTCTATTATTTTGTTGTCCTTAATATATTGATTTAGGGAAAATGCCAAATCCTAACCATTAGACTACCAGGAAGCAGTTATTTTTTTGAGACAGGGTATCAAATGTAGCCCTAACTGGCCTGAAACTTGATATGTAGTCCAGACAGATTCTAAATTCATCGAGAGCCTCAGCCTCTCAATTGCCTGGATTAAAATTATGGGGTACCTCACCTGGCACATTTTTCTTTGTTTACTTTTATTTATTTGCTTTATTTATTTACATAAATATTTAAATTATGTGCATGCCTATATCTGTGTGGGTATATGTACATAAGTGCAAATGTCCACAGAGGGCATTGTATCCCTTGGAGATGGAGTAATAGGCAGTTGTGAATCACCCAATGTAAATTCAATTAACTGAACTCTAGTCTTTGATAAGAGCAGCAAAAGCTCTTAACTGCTGAAACATTTCTCCATGCCTTGATTTTATTTTATATATTTTTCATCTACATTTTATAAAGTTCCAGCATATAAGATTTTGCTCTCTTTGTTACACCTACATGTTTATATAATGAATTTTTTATCTTTTCCATTTCCATGATTATTAGGACTCTAAATATAATCCTTGTGTAGATCACACATATTAATAATTAAAACTGTAAAAGCTTTATGGAATTAAACCATATGTATTTCCCATTAGTTTGGACAAATAAGAGACAGAAAAATTCTGCTTTTGTTTCTGCCAAATTTATAGTATTTAGAATAGTGCGGGGTATGCAAAAATATTTTTAATTAATGAATTAATTTACCTGAACAATCATTCTTTATAACTTACTTTGGTTTATAGTGATTTATAAAAATTTTATTTCTTAATATTCATTTTACAACATTATGGGTTTCATACTGACGTTTTTTTGAAGCGCTTCAAGACTATCTCTGGCTCACCTCTCATTATCCTATTTCTCACCCTCCTGCTAGTCCCTTTCAACTCCAACTTCCCAATGGTTATAACCCTCTGCTCTCTTTCATTAGCTTCTTTTATTTTGTGTTGACTTTTCTTTTATGCTGATGGTGGCTTCTGTTTATTATTTATTTATTCATTTATTTATTTATTTTTAGATAAGGTCTACCTGCATCCCCTGCTGGCCTAGAACTTGTTATGTAGACAATGCCAATCAGGGTCTAACAGAGATCTACCTCCTCTGCTTTTCAAACACTAGGATTAAAGTCATGCACTACCATGCCTGGCTCTTTTAATAATTTTTAAAATTAATTAATTAATTAATTTATTTATTTATTTTTAACCTCCTGAAGAGTCTCCCTGTAGCCCCAGCTGTCCTGGAACTCACTATGTAGACCAGGCTGGCCTTGAACTCACAGAGAT
>NW_008358517.1:490041-506674 GCF_000622305.1 Nannospalax galili
TCAGTTCAAATTCCTCATAAAACATTTTGACCCTAGTTTCTTAACTAAAGTAAAATCTTTTGTTCTTTTAATCATTTTGTTTTTAGAGGCTTCTGTGCAACTTAACCTAATTCAGGAATCAGGAAGATGTATACCACTAGATATTCATGGTTTGCAAGTTCCACTGGGTCCCCAGCACTCTGGTTGCCTTTTTCTAACATAGACTTAATGGATTCATAAATGAGAATTTGAGTTTTGCATGTGCCAGTACACAAAACTACTTCAATCTTTTACACGTGGATATCCAGAAAAAAATGTCATTGAGATTTTGACAAGCTCTACATCTGTTAGATCACTTTTAATAGCAGTAATATCTCAATTTTTAATATTCAAATACATAGGACAATGTCTTCATCAACTAGTTCTTTTTATATTTTAATTCAGCAATAATTGATATTTTCATTATACAGATATTTTCATCTTTAATTAATTCATATTCTTTTCAGTGTTCATGCAGATGAACAATTTGAAGCCTTTTGCATTGTTCATTGTTAGCAAATTTAAAAAACCACTTGGGGGACTGGATAGAAGGCAGTGCTGAAGAGCATTCGTTGGACTTGCAGAGGACCCTGGTTTAGTTCCCAACTCCTACATGGCGGCTAACAACCTTCCATAAATAAAGTTCTAAGAGGTCTACCACCCTTTTCTGGTCTTTCTTTAGTCTTCTCACTGCCTTTGAATCTTTCTTTTTAAAGTGTGACTTTGTGCATTTTTAGTTTTGGTTTGATTTTCTTTCCTTTGAGAATAGAGAAAAAGAATTTGTTTCTCTTAAGTTTTCTAATATCGCTTTACTGTTATTTACACTGGTTCACAGATAAGTATGTTTATTGTCCATATTTTCCTTTTGTATCTAAGCATCTTTAGAAGTGTCTTATTGATTTGCTTACCTGAATTTTTATCCGTTTTATCTTATGTTTTGATTTACATTCCATGGACCATAGAGCACTTTTTGTATCATTTATTACAGTTTATTTTAAAACCCTGGACATTGGAATCTAGTAATGTAGCAAGTCTTAAAATCATAGTCACCTCATTTTTGTGGTCTATTTTAATTTTATTATCATATGCCTTATATGAAGTAGGCATCAGACAGAATGCAAAAGATGTCATGAAGACTTTTCTGAGCCAACCCTATCCTCTGTATTGAAGACTTTCCATTTCCCCCTGTATATGGTTTCTTACAAATATTCCTCTCTTCAATTTCCAACTCTTAGATGAGGAAAAGAGAAATATACACAGAAAAAATGCTACTCATTTATGTCTCCTGCCAGTCACTTACTCATAATGGTGTTGTTTGTAATACTGAAGGACAGTATAGAATTATGAGTAATAGCTTTCTGTTTATTCATCTTTGAGGAAACAAAATCAGAGCTCAGGGCACATATACTTAATACGTTGAAGATAGTTTTCTTTTTCTTTTTCCTTTTCTTTTTTTTTCCCCCAGCCCTGGTGTCACAAGCTGAATGCTAGCTGTTCCACAAATGGCTGCCTGCCATGGGGATGAGTGGTGTGCAACAGTTTCTGAGAGCTAAAAGCTTAAAGAGATCAAAATGAGTGTAAACATACTATCCAGGATTTCAGTGTAAGTTGTAAGATATCAACAGATTTAAAATTTCTAAAATAATTATTTGATCAGTGTCTTCAATACAATTGTCCATGGGGTCAGAGAGGGTTGGAGGCACAGATTTCTAGTGTTTTCTGATCTGCCATCATCCAAGAGTCATAGCCACTCTTTTAAATTTTTTTAAAGATTTATTTACTTTATTTTAGGTTCTACAGGTGTTTTTCATTGTGCTTATGCCAGTACCTGCAGAGGCTATATGAGGTTGCCTGATTCCTTGCAATTGGAGTTATAGATGGTTGTGAGTCACCATGCTCTTATGCGGAACAAAAGGCAGCTTCTCTGCATGACCAAGTAGTGCTGTTAACTGCTGAGCTTTCTCACTCCAGGTCCCACTCAATTTAATTTAATTCTGATGTCCTTACTTGCTCCCTTAAGCAGCCCTCAAATCAATATCCATATTATATTTTATTGTATTAACAGCTGATTCAAACTGTTCAAGAGTGTACTGATAATTGGATATTTAAAATTCATAAATATAAAGAAGTGGGGTCTGCAGAGATTGTTCAGTGACTCATAGACCCCTACCCTTGAAAGTCTAGATAAGTTAGGAATTTCTTTTCATCTGTGGGTTTTCTTGGATCTCCTATAGCAACTTCCCCATCTACGGATGGTTGGCATTAATAAAAGATATTTCACCTGAAATCTGTTTAAGAATTCGCTCTGTGGAACCAGAGAAGTAACTTTAGCACTTAGAACATTAGGTTCTTTTATTCCAGGATTAATTAGAAAATGGCTATTAAAGAGCTGAAATAGCCTGCAGAGTTCAAATAAGTCTTTAGGTGGCAGAGTCAGAGGGCTGATAAAGATGGAAAGCATTTTTAGGTATGATAGTCAGGACCCAGTATGAGAGATACAGGAGGCATGCAGCACTAAGCTGTAGGTATGCAAGGGTCCAACTATGAGCTCAATGGCTGAGCATTGTCTGAAGGGCATAAGGAACTCAGAAGCGAGATACAGGATCATTGTCAGTGGAAGGACAGATGGGAATTAGGGATGTCATATCAATTAATGTGGGAAAAACTGAGCTGAATTCACAAGAAAGTCACCACTGCACTGTTATATGTCTTTTTCTTTATAGGGTTCATGTGAGAGTGTTGAAATCTTTTTCATTCTGTTGTATTTAAGTTCTCACATGTATGAGCACATGAGTGTCAGTGCTTGTCATGGCCAGAAAACTGCTTTGCATCCCTTAGAGCTAAAGGCAGATGTGAGCTGCCCAGCCTGGATGCTAGGAACCAAACTCCTGTAGTCCTCAAAAGCTGTACATAACCTAAACTGCTGAGCAACCTCTCCAGTCCTCTGATGTGGCTACAGTATGCCCATGTGCTCATATAAGCAAAATATACTTTGATAAATTCAGTGGCTGCTACCATTTTACCATCAGGAATAAGTTATCATCCTGTATCTCATGTTTGGCATGGTGGTGTCCACATGTACAACTTGGTGCTGGGTCACCCTGCCTCTGAATTTGCTTTAAATAACACAGGCAAATTCTTCTTCATAAAATGGAATCATCTGGGATAAGGTACAGCAGAAAACCTCTCTTTTACACTAAGCTGAGCAACTCAGAGCAGGGTCCAGACTGACCTTGAGCCCTTCAATCCTGCTCATCCTCACCATCACGACGTAGGTTGTGCTCTCTATACCTCCTGTGGCTTCATGGTGTCTTATTGGCACCTTCACTGGGTCTCAGTTTAATATTTGCTACACCATTTGTTTAACTGAGATTCCTATCATTTACTTAAAATTCTATGCATTTTCTGCTGAAATATTTTGAAACTCCAATTGCCCAAATACTCTCGGCAGAGCTTTTGAGTAGCTCCATATATTGTAGCTCTTTCTACTTTTCCATTTTGCCTTTCATTGTCTTGAGTGTTACAACCTCCCTTTCTCCCTTGTTCTTTCATTAATAACCAGCCCTACTTCTTTTGACCTTCTGGTTTTGCTTTTGTTGAGCTTTCCCCAGCTATCACATTTCTCCATCATCTGCATATGTTTTGCAAATGTGTTGAAGATTCTTATAATATATAATTCTTATTCTCATAAGTGTTCTTATTCTTTTTTTTATTGTTATTGTTTTGAAATGTAATTCAGGATCTTTCTACTGTTTTAGAGGAACAATGACTTCTACTCTGGACAAATTGTTTTTGAACTACTGTCAAAAATGGCAAAGGATTGTTCTCCTTTACTTCTTTTGCTTACAAGAGACTACACCAAAATGTAATCTCCTCACTGATTGACTAATCAGAGGACAATGCCCTGTAATTCCTGAGATCAAAAAAGTAACCTGTTAATTCTTTAGTTAATTATCTATTAACAAGAAGAGAAGATTCAAAACAAGGAATTACCTGATAAATATTTGCTGAGTTTAATCAATTAAATCTAAAAAGTTTTCTTCAAATAGAAGGTCCAGTTATGACCCCTTCAGTTTATATTTATAAATCATGTGAGCACAGATTTCCTGTTTTATCTGTATCATACGGCACTGAGGGTGTAACTGTTTGAAACGTGATATGTACTACTAATTGAGCTATACATACGCGATCTCTTTAATAACAGCAGTAATGCATTAATAGAAAGAATAAATCACTAAAAGACTGATCAAACAGGGTATATGTGGGGATAGTGGGAAATCTCCAACTTAGAAACAGAGGAGTACTCTGTCTGGAGTTGGAGTAGGGAAATGGCAGAGTCTCTTAATTTTTTTCTGTCTCCCTGCATCTCTCTGGAAGCATGTGGGAAATGAAAACCCAGTCTAGTCTTCAAAGGTTTGCTTTGTGTGTTTATTATGGTCAGTCACAGCAGTGAGGATTAAAAGTGTCACTTTAAGAAGAAAATCTTTTTAACCTTGGAAGGAAGAAGTAGGTGTGGCATGTTCTAGTTGATATCTTCAGCTGTTTGTAGATTTATGCTTTAAAATTGAAAAATGTTTTATACACTGACATCTGACTCGGATTCTGTTTCAAAATATCTACAAACACCATCTGTCATTCCTTATGAGAAACAAAAATACTGATGACTATTTTTCTAGAGCAAAATGGGTAACTCAGCATCATTTGGCATACTGGGTCTTCTTCTATTGGTCTGAGACACTGGTGGCTGGAGGAGTTGCTGTTTCCAGCAAAATGCATTTCCGAGTACACACAGTTATACTACTGATTTTTTTACATGTTAGAGTGCAAAAGATTTTATTTCACATTGCTATTCTGCAAGATTTCTTTTTTAAAAAAGACGTAAAAGATGAATATGTATAATCATAAATTACTATCAGTTGGAAAGAAAGGGTTAATTTTTTTAAATGCAAGAATGTGCAGCAACACTAAGCTTGCCTTGAGCCTCTGCTTTCTCAAATCCTATCACCAAGGGAGATAAAATAATGAAAAATACTTGGCTAACCTGCTGGCAAAACTCTTATTGTTTGTACCACTCTTGGAAAGGACTCTTGGGACTAGCAGTGGAATTCTGGCTATTGATTGGCTGGTTAAATAGAGGACTATTAGCTTCAGATATGCTAGATTGATTATACAGCAGCAGCAGGAGCTAAGACTCAGAGCTGAGTGAGCATCAGGAGAGAGAGAGAGAGAGAGAGAGAGAGAGAGGTGTAGAGGGAGGCAGTGCACATTCCACAGCATCTCTGTGGCTGCAGCAGGAGGCAGGGATAGCACACACAGAGGAGTGAGCGACAGGAGAGAGAGAGAGAGAGAGAGAGAGAGAGAGGTGTAGAGGGAGGCAGTGCACATTCCACAGCATCTCTGTGGCTGCTGGTGCCGATCATCTTGCTCCCAGCTCTCTCAGTCAACAACTTACTGAGCTGCCTTTTCTTTTACAAAAGGATGTCAGCTCTGAGACCCAGAAAGAAATAACAGACTTCACCTTGGAATAGCTCATCACACTCCTGCATCATTAAAGATAATTTTGAATAGAAAACAAAATCAAGCCCTATACCTGCCCCTCTTCATTTCAACACTGAGAAGAAAACAGTTTCATCCTCCAGGTAAGGAAATTAAATTTTTTATCTCTGTGTTTCCTTTCAGTCATCACAGTAAAATACAATGCAGCTTACATGCTTTGAAAACTGAGTTTGCAGTACAGCATTAAAGTCAATGCTGTACAGAAGGGGTGCATTTAGAAATCTGAGAACACAAATGAATGTGAATATATTTGCTTGTTTACCCACAGTACATGCACTTTTTCATAAAATCATCAAATGATAAGTTTATGTGGTATAATCTCCATATATAGAAGATAAATAACAAAATCCATACTAAAAATAGGTAGAACATTTTAGTAATAGCATTACAGGATGTTCAGAAATACTGTTTGCTTTTAAACAACTTTGAGAAATGAAAACATCAAAAGGGCTCATTATTGCATCATCTGTCAACTCTTGTATTTCAAACATTAGACACAGAAGCTGCTTTCTACTTTTCAGTTACTAATTCTTTTCTAAATCTATATTTGGACTGCTGCCTTAACTTTCCAGGGTAAACTTGATATGTCATAAACAGTGTGACATTAAACTGCCATTTTATTATGGCTGTGGATTGTTGTACTTGTCCTTAAAGAAGTCTTGAGTGAAGAGAAGAAATCAGAATCTGGAGATGCTTAGGTATTCCAGAGTCCAGAGGACTGCGGAGCTGCAGTCCTATCAATTAATATTTAAAATATCAGTGCTGATATGTCCACACAAAGTGCCTGTGAATACATGTGATCTTTCAAATATGAATTTCTCTTCTGGGAGCTGGACTTTAAAATATGATTTCTCAGGAAACTGATGGGATGAACTAGGAATAATGGTTGGAGCAGTGCAGTGCTGATGAAGATGACTAGCCTCAGGTTCCTGAGACAGAAATCACAACTGCAAAGGAGAGCACACTGTGATGAAAGAGAGTTCTTTCTTTTTTATGAGAAGTAAAATGATTTGGGACAATTATTTCTAAGTGTATTTACTTTTGGGTCAATGAAGAGCAACTTTATCCCGAGGTTTTCTGCTTTTCTTTTGAGTAGGGTCCCTGAGCCACTCCTGTAACAAGAGAACCTAATGCTCTCTATTGCATGTGAACAAAACTTTGTAATATGCTATTCCATGTTTTAAATAAGGAAATGGTGCCAATCCTGTTGGGATCCAATAAGTTAAATGTGTAGCATTCTCTAAACTGCTCTATCTGCATTTTTAATCTCATCTTTCCCTGGACTCGTTTAAAATTAAAAAAAAAAAAACCTATGTACAAAATACAATTCTTCAGCATATCAACTGTCTTCATTTACAGTGTTAGCTCTCTAGATAATTCTGTTGGTACTAGCAGGTACATGAGGGCATGATAACTATGTGAACAGAAAATAAGGCAACTATAGTTTGTCTAAAGGGAAATAGATACATCTATACATTTGTATTGGGGAATATTGGTTCTTTTGTCTTTGAACTGTGTCACTTGAACAAAGATTTTATGTACGTTTCTTTTGAATATTGTGAATGAGATGCAATTTCCAAACTCCAAACTGACAAAGGCATCATAACATATTTTTATTGACAAAACAGAATTATTGCAAACACAAATTCAGCATTAAATATATAGTCTCAATTCAGTACTGCTTTAAACATATCATGTTTACTGTTTTAAATATGTTATGGTTGTCAGTAGTATTTTAGTTTCTTGTAAATTACCTCATTTATCATAGAAGATACAACTTATTTTAAGTAGTTCATTTAGTCATTTTTAAGTTTAGTATATATGTTCATTTGAATTCATAATTTTGCCACAACAATATATGTATTTAATGTGTTTTATAAAACAATTTTCTTATGGTACCTATCTCTAGGTTATATTAATTTTTACTATAAGGACATTAGTTCTCAGTTGCATTGTACATTTTTATGACCCCATTCAAATTTTAATATGAGTATATGTAAATATCTATACATATTTTTTTCTATAAAAAACACATTCTCCTTTAAAAAAGATTTTTGAAATAGAATCCTAATTAGGTGCTTCTCATCGATAGACATTGTTACTGTACCATTAAAATTATTTGTATCCTTTTATTTCTTATAAATTTTGTAACTCCTATTAGATAAATTTTATTCTTTATCAGTGTAATAAGAAGCATTTTAAAATTGCAGAGTATTCTTTTTAAAATAGCGTTACAGTTTCCAGCTATTTAGTTACTCTTTCCTGAATTCTATGTAGTTTTTCCTCTGAAAATATGATCGAAGAAGACAAGTGTCCTGACATGAGATACGTAAGGGATGTTCTGGATCTGACACCTAACAATTTACTGAATCAATTCATCTTAGCAAGTCTCCTTTATTTTTCACATTTTTGAGAGAGCTCTATATAATCTTTTATTCAAATCCTCATTAACTTCCATAGCATCTGATGTCTTTCCTGATGACTCATTTTAACCATCCTGAAACCAAAATAGAGAACACACATCCTCCTCTGTTTCTGTAGCAATCTGAACCATTAGGGGGCTCTTTCTTCCTGTGTTTTACTCAATGAGCCACAGCAAGGTGATTGATATTGCCTTCTTGAAGCTTTTTTTTTTTCTCACTCTTTTTAAAACAGGAACACTGCTTGAAATAATCTTTTATCATCACCCACAAAACAGAAACATTGAAGATCTGTAAGAAATCTATTTTCACAGGAAAGTAATCATATTCTATGCATTCTAATTATATTCTTCTTGAATTTAATCATATATATATAGAATACTTTATCTTTAATAGAAATCATGACTAAAATATAAAATGGCTATCAGACTAAATTAAAGATGATATATTGTGCAGATACAATCAGAAGTAATCTAAGAAAGTTATTTTATACTGTTTTCAAATAGCTGAATCCGGTAAAGGATGTCAGTGCCTCTGTCTTATAAGCAACGTGCCCCAAGAAGGTAAAAAAATTGAAAGAAGTTGAAGGAGAGGATTACTTGTTTTCTAAAAAAATAAGCATGGAAGGGTTGAAGAATCATATGATGTAGTATCAATATACATGTAAGAGATGTATTTTTGAATTGTGAAACAATTCTTTCTTCACAACGACGGGATTGTGATAGATAGAGAGCTGTGTGATGATTTATTTGGGGACCATTTGAGGTTCCCATATCACTTTTGAAAACAATGCACATAGTTGACTTTCTTCATATATAGACCCCAACTCTCCCCTGCACTGTGGCCTGCAGATGTTCACTTATTGCAGAATCTGTTTGGACATTCAGAAGCGTTTTATGAGACTTTCAGTCTATTCACTGTTTATCTCAGGGATATACTCATGAAGTTGAAAATTTACATATGTTGAAAGGAATGGATTTTCAAAGCATCTAGCATGGAGGAAATTCTAAGTCTACCTAGATTGTGTACTGCATGGCTGTCTGCCTCAGAAAAATATCGTTGATACCTTTATTGAGTAGTATGCTGAGTGAGAACCCTGATACTGGATATTCATTGACAAACGCGTGAAAACTTTTAAATTTCTTCTGCAAATGAGACCGTCTGTTCTTTTAAGGTTGTAAAACATTAGGAATGGGAATAAGAGCTAAAACTAAATAGAATCGCAGAACTGAAAAGAAGCATTACAGATGAAATTTTGTGCAATGAAATTTTTTGCCAAGAACAAAGACACTGGTAAATAACTGAAGATACCACTGAAGTGTAAGATATCCGTACTTAACCTGGTCTGGAAATAGCACTTTAAAACTTGGATAGGAGAAAAAAGAGTGGAGGTAAGTGAATCTCAGGGGTCTAGGAAACCTAGAGGGAAAAGTGATGCCTTAGGAACCCTGTGAGAAATGCACACAGAGTGCCTGAACATTAATGCGTGTGAACACCTGGGAGCTGCTTGCAGGGAATGCAGTGTTAGATGGAAGAGAACCTCCTTTAGCGTGACAAGCATGCCATACAGCACTCATCAAAGAAACTTCTTTTTCCAAAAGATGGAGGCTACTGCAGAGTTGCACATCTGGTCATGCACAGAGAACATACACCTTGGAGATGCCCAGTACTAGGTGACACTGCAGTCGAATCTCTACAACTAAGGCTTATGGAACACAGCAGAATAAGGGGAAGAGAGGAGGTTAATGCACCCCTCAACTCACGCAAGTGAGGCTTCCAAGTACATAAGAGTGCAATGTACACGGAAGTCTCCAGCTGGCCAAGTTTGGAGAATAAGAGGCTGTAGAGTATAGGACAAGACTCCTATATGGAACATTACTCACCCATGGCTCAGGGACCATTGTGAAAGAGGAGGCAGAAAGACTGTTAGAGCCAGGGCTTGTTCATGAGTATAAGGAGGCAGAGGCTTCCAGGCCACTGAAGCCTTGCTCATGTGAGCCTGTGGCAGCAGTGGAGTTGAGCATGGGACCCTTGTCAGCTCAATTAAACAAGGGTCCAAAGAGGAGCTGAGAAATAGGTGGTGGGTCAGCACTAGATTGAAAACTATTTGCTACTGCTGGGTGAGGAAGAGTATGACTTACAACCACTGGATTGGCTGACTAAACTCCAGTGGACACATTTACACTGAAGGACATTTGGGTACAAACACCTGAATAAATAGGACTCAGCATGTATGGCAGAGTGCATAGGGTTTGGTGGGGAGATGGGGGAAGCATGAATGGGGGTGAGGGGTCTGGATTTGAGTGGGAATAGTTGTATGAAATTTAAAAAGCTCAATAAAAAAGTAGAAAAAGTGTGTATATGTGTGTGAATGTGTGTCTCTTGATGCATACATACATACATGTGATGTACATAGAGCTGTGCATACTTCTCTGCACATGTGCAGAAGCCAGACCAAGAGTATCAGCTGACTTGCTCTATCACTCTCTTCCATATTCCCTTTGGACAAGGTATCACACTGAACCTGCAGCTAATGGCCAGTAAGCTCTGTCTTCTCTCTAGCCCCAGTCTTCCAGATCACTGGTCTCATAGGCATGCACAGTCACACCAAACAATTTAATGTAAGTTGGAGTTTGAACTCAGGACCTCATGCTTATGCAGCAAATCCTCTTACATGCTGAGCTGTCCCCTGGTTGAAGGAAGTAGGGAACTGGGTAACTTTATATTATGGGCTTATATCAGACTGTGAAAGGGGTAAGAATGCTCATTTCTGCCAAGCTTAATGCAATGAACAGAGATAGATGTTAATAATTACAAAGAATAAATGTTTATGTTTTCATTGTAGCAATTGCTAATGGACTAAATTATCCTTGGGGTTTTGTCTTTTGTGAAAAAAAATACACATGTGTTTTTTGAATGAGAATGTATGTGCATCTGTGGGTATGCTTGTTTTCACAACACAGAGATATTGCCTATAGTATGTGACATGATTTGAGTTTTATGTCATCCATATCTTCCTTGAACAAATCATCCTAACTACACTCAGTCTTTCCTATGATTCTATCACAAATATAAACCCTCTGCCATCATCTCTGCTTGTTTTATGCTACAATTATTTTAGCTATGATCTTAGACATGTAAATGGGGTTCTATTGTTACATAGTTTTCTGGTCACTGGATCTCCTAAGTCGTAAAAATTAATCATTCGGCACCCTCATGCAACACACTCAAGTATGTGATATTGAGAGAATTTGGGATGGAGCTTCTTGGATTAAGAGATGATAATAAATTAGAAAAGGCACTCATTGCATTAATCATAGAGTTTTAAGATGGAAGGCGATTGTCATTTTCTTCCACATATATTAGTGCAACTCATGGGGGAAAGGGACTAATTCTCACCCATGTTTGGCAAAAAGGAAAGTAAGATGATCCAGGAGTGAACAATTTTCTAAAACCAAAAAAAATTTTAGCTTTGGCAGGACAAATGAATTTTAGATATATATGACATAGTGTTTGGGGAGTAGGTTACTTTTAGATTAATTTTAGGATAAGAGAGAAGTGAGATAGATGATAGAGTTTTCTTATATTTTCTTATCCCAACTATCCATTCTACTTTTCAGTATTAACATCTTGCCTGAGTGTCATTATTTATTATAACTGACCAATATGTGTTTTACTATAACTGACCCATAACTCTGAGTAACCTAGGATGTATACCATGTATCATTTCTACCACTATTAAAACATTATTTACTTTTGATTGGTGCATTTCTTTTGCATTTTGTATTTTAAAGGTTTTCCCCATTCTGGAGTGATATTAATTATATGATATATATTTTTTCACTCATTATATATATATATACATATATATGTATATATATGATAAAGTCATCAAACTTGTGTCTCGAAATGTCCTTCAGTGTGGGTCCATCACTGGAAACTAGTTAACCTACGAAGAGTCCCATGCCTGAGAGAAACTGTCTCTGGCCCTATCAGAAGCTGTCATTTTACACAATTTCCTTAGTTTGTGTTAGGATTTCTTATAAGTTTTAACTTCCTTTTAACTATGCTGGGATTTATTTCAGATTTGAGCTTTCTTGGAAATTGTGCATGCTGTCATCATTACTTTGAATTCATATGAGTAACTGACTAGTTGTCTAGATATTTCTGTTTCTTTGTAGTCATCTACCACCTCTGTCTTTTACTATCTTTCTGCCCCCTCTTCAGCAATTATCCCTGAGCCTTGGGGGACAGAATCTTGATATTGGTGTCCTTTTCAAAGATAAGCACTCTGTGGCCTCCTGTTCCCTGCACATTGGTCAGTTTGGGGTTTCTGTTGTTAATACCATCTGCTGCATGAGGAAACTTCTCTGATGAGAGTTGAGAGATACATTAATCTATGAGTATAACAATAAGTCATTAGGAGTCAGTTTAATATAATAACTACTTAATAAAATGTTAGTATTAGACTTTGGCCTGTGTCTTGTGATCTGTCTAGCCTCAGATTCTTAAACTTGATAACAATATCAGGTATGGGCTCCATGCTATGAAGTGATATTTAAATCCAACTAGAGAGTGGTTAATTACTCCAATAATATTTGAATCACTATTAGACTGGAGAGTACATCTTGCCAGGTGTATTTTTATTGCAGTTCACAGGATTCATGGCTGGGTAAATTGATGATTATTTTTCCCTACTGTTATCAGGCATAGCCCATTCCCTCTGGATGTTAATCTAGTGAAGATGAGGCTCTAAAGTCAACATCAGATTGATTTCTCCTTGTTTGTCCTACAGTTTATTTAAATAGTTTCTTCAGGAATAATTTCTTACCATTTGGTTCTGGTGGTGCCCAAGAGAAGGGGTAATAAGCATTATGGTTTTAAGATCTATGGGATCCCTGGTCAACAGCTTCTAAGTTCTAAGGAGAGATTCATTCACTGAATTTTTTGTTGTTGTTTTGGTTTTTTTTGTTGTTGTTGTTGTTAACCTATGTTGTCTAGTAGGGTCAATATTCCCCCTGTTATAGCAAAACTCCTTTTAATCTCTTTTTATATGGTATATGTATGTACTTTAAGAAGCTTCTACAGTGGTAGATTTCCATATGGATTTTTCTAAAGGTCTTTCTTGCTATCTGTCCCCATATTCCCTCCTCTGCCCTGCCCTCCGTTGGCCCACCCTATTTAACCCTTCCTACTTGAATGTTCCCTTTTCCCCCTTCATATCACTGTATTCTTCTACCACTCCAGGAAGGCTCACCCTCTCTTACCCCCTCATGGCTTTTTATTAAGTTATTGATATCTCTGAACTTTCAAATTGAAAAAATACATATCTAAGATTTTGAAGCTACCACTACTTATATTGGATAACATGTGATGTATCTCTTTCTGAGTCTGGGTTTTCACATTTTTAATAGATAGAATTGCTTATAATAATTCTTTCTCTGCTGTGAATAAATTTGAAACAAATGGTAAATCTTCAGAAAATATATCCATAATTAAGTAGGAATGTTTTCTGAACAAATTATTTTGATTTTTCTTGAACAAGTCTATGTATTTGGCAGTTTGAAGACTGGGAAATGTGTTGCTTCTTCATACATATTTATTATATTTAGAAGCTTTAGAAAAATGAATAGAGTAACAATCAATTTTTTTTACTCATGATTTCTCAAATGTCATTACTATCAATACTTTCTACATTTAAATCATTATATTTTAATGAAAGTAAATAGATCATTTCAAATATCACTGTCTACCATAGTTTATACTTTGTTATTGCCACAAAACAAAGTAACAGCAGGAAATGTTGATCTCTTTTACACAAGCCTTTTCTTCATTTGTGTCTCCATGTTGCCCTCTCCAACCAGGATTTCCTCTTATGGCTAGAAATCTCTTTCTTCATATTACTCACAAAAGAAAACCAAAATTCTCAAGCAAACTAAGTTTGTTATTACTCTGACCTTGACCAAATGTTTTAGATCTTCTTCCCGAGACCAGCTTATACTTGTCTTCCAAGTCTCAGCTTCCATACATGCCAATATTATTTAGTTGGACTTTTTACTTTTTCTACAAACTCACACACTTCTAATCTTCATATGTATAAATCATGACAATTTATTTCTGCACTGTTCAGCAGATAAACCTTGCACTGATACCTAAAAATTTAGGGATGCCCTATTATATCCTATTTAGACTGGATGATTCAGATACGGAAAGCTAGTCCTTTGTTTTATTCTCCAAAGTGCAATGCTCACGATATGTATTAATGTATACTATTGGAAATAATGAACTGGAACATTGGAAATGAATAAAAGCAAAAGAATTACACTTAAACATTTTCATGTTTCGGGATTTTTTTTCCTTTCATTCCCCATTGTTTCTTTGTAGATGTGAGAGATGTATTGGGTTCACCTGTGTTGTCTTCAAGATCTTACAGGAATTTGTGTACATATAAACTTGAAGCCATGGCACTTCATTTTTCTCTCTCTATTCACTGAGAATAATGTTCTGTTACATGTATTTATAGGTTCTTTATTCTTAATATCCCCTTAAAAAATGAAAAGAGTCCTGGATGACTATGAGGTCATTATATACTACGTGTCATATATTTCCCAAGAATAGAGCTTAAAATTCAGGACAAATTAAAGCATATTAAGACACAAAAAGCATACACACAATGTACATATCTGATTAAGCTCTCTGATTCTTTTTAATTGAAAATGTTGAACTTGTAGCCAACGACTTTGATGAATTTGTTGATATGCTATTTAAATTTTGGAATGTCTCTTGAAGCAATGTACTTCAAACAATGTGCTTTTATATTCTGTATCTTTGTCCTGTGACTTTCTATGCAAGTATGTGTAGTTGATAGTATATTCATCCTTAGTAAATTGACTTATACTGAAATTTCCACTTAGACATTCATTAAATAATGTATGTTTTCTTTTAATATTCATTTTCACAAGTTTAGCTGCTGGCCGGGATGTGTACCTAGGGTATCATTTCCATCATCCAGTTTTCAAGTGCTTCTGTCATAAATCAATATCACTTTAATTTCTTGGCTGGAATCAGCAAGCTGACCAATTGATTGCCAAGAATACTCTGTGGTCAACTGTATTTAAAAGATACTGAGAGCAGAACATGTTGAACCAAACAGCAAAATTATCATTGAAAGTATTAAAGTTTCTCATTAAATTGTCCATACCCAATTTTGAAATATATTTGTTGAAGGGAAGAGAGACTGAACTGTTTGTTCAAATCTAGGTTCTTATCCACAAATTATGAAGTACTGTATGCAAGTATAGTGCTTGATTTGTTAGAATACTACTTATCTAGCTATAGCGACTCCATGAAAGCATTCTAGAAGTATCAGAAAGGGGAAAATATGGATCAGTGTTACTGAAGTGTGGACTGTGAATTCATGCTGGTTCGTTCTACAAAGAGATAATTATCAAAATCAAAACTAGGAATTATCAACATTCATGAAATATGGCAAACTAAAAAAATCCATCTATGAAGTTCATTGTTAAAAACTGTTATACCATGTAACTCTAGAGTCTTAGAAAAGTGGTTTCATAAGCACCTGGGTGCTTGAAATCCAACTACTTTATAACAAAGTTGATAATAATGGCAAATACTTTATGAGGGTGATTATAGGGTTGATTGAGATTATTGAGGTAAACAGCTTAGATGCACAGTGTCACAGGCCAAGTAAAACCCCATTAAGTACGTCTAATTTAAAATATATTTTACTATCTGTCATTTCAGAAACCTTAGCAACTAACAAGTTTTACATTTTATTTTAGTGATTCAAGTGACTAAGAGATAAATAAAAACAGATTAATACTTTCCAAGTTCTCATTAGCGAAGCAAACTTTGCCAGTCACTCTGTCCCTTCCTATGTCCTTCCTTGTTCATTTCTGAGTTTCTGGGCTTGGGATCTTTAGAGTTACACCCTTAAGATTCTGCCAAGAATATTACAGACTTGGAAGGCAGGCTCAGAGACAGGGGCTCTCATTGCTTTGCTGTTGGCCGGTCTTGTTTGCATTATTTTATAGTTTTCTTCGTTTGAGGATCAAAAGGACATTGAAAAGTCTGTTTCTCACTTTGCGCTTCTGATGCTCTCAGATCTGCACCACTGTGATCGCTGAACGAAAGTGCATCAGACTTGTTTTCTTGCTGTCATTGAGAAAATGAGATATTTCAAAGTCCTTTCTTTAACTAAAAGAGAGAGAGAGAGAGAGAGAGAGAGAGAGAGATTTCAGGTAGATAGTGTAAATTAAAATCTATGACACAGTTTTAAAAGCATTTATTGTTACCTAAAAGATAGAAGAAGCTTGGCATGTTGGCACAAAACTTTAATTCCAGCCCTGGAGAGGCAAAAGCATGTGGAGCTCTGTAAGACGCAGGCCTACATAGCAACCTCCAGGCCAACTGGAACTACATGGAGATCCTATCTCAAAACACACACACATACATACACACATACATACATACATACATACATACTACATATGTACATAAAAAACAAAAGCAGAAAAAAAGCGAAATCTCTTATTCTCCCATTCCTGTGTGAGGACTGCTTTTTCTATTTGCTATCTCTTTGTTACCTGGCTGTTACTTTGTTTTTAGTTCCCCAAGAT
>NW_008358517.1:506782-509732 GCF_000622305.1 Nannospalax galili
TGGAGATTGACTACAGTTGATACTGGAAGTTGACAACAGAGGAGTTGATTCCATAAACATAATGGTTTTCCCATGGCAGGACAAGAATATTTATGATCATGCTCTTGTCCTTGAGCAGAGTAATGAGATTTTTGTTAATAGTAAATGGTGTATTGAGACTCTGTGGCATGCAGTGGTCTTTCACTGAATCAAGTAACCAACTGTGTCTCTTTGTGACAAAGAGATGTTTGAAGCATGTATCCAGTAACCAAGTGGTAAATCTCCATAGCTATTTACTTGTGATGTTTATGCCAGATGCTAAGGTAGACTTTGCTTTCATTGTAATTGAAATCTTGGAGATAAATAAGAAAATAAGCCAAGAAAATAACACATATAAAAGTAAGGCTTTAAATCATTAGATCAAATTGCTGTGGGATAGACAGAAAGCTTCTAAGGGCAGCTGAGTGGTTTGGAGTTAAGCTAAAAGGCTTAAACACTGAGTTTCCTTAAACCACTCTTGATAGCAGAAGCAGCCGTGCTTCCTTGCCTGAAGAGACTGAGCTGACCTGGCTTACAGATATGGTAATAAATCATTTGAGGTACTTGCCCTGCGGAGGTTTTCCATTTTGCTCTACATGTGTCCATCACCTTCACTATCTCCTGACCTCATTAATTACACTCAGAGCTCAGCGAGCTCTGGAAAGTTTCCTAACAATATCTGATCCAGCAAAAATCACTTGTACTCTAGGCCACCTTCAAGGATTGCTAATTAATATCCCTAAAATGGAAGGGAATATGTGAGGTGCTAGATCCTAAGACAGCTATAGAGAATTGGAGAAAATACTGATTTGTCTAGATTTGTTTATGTGAGTGTATATTCCATGGATATTACTTTAATTATTGTGCTTGCACACTGAAATGCAGCACTGAACATTTCTTTTGCTGGTGAACTGAAATTGTACTTGTGTTTCTTAGTGGGGTTCTTTTCTGATAAAACTGCCATAAAAGAAAATAATATGGGTTGAAAATGCATTTAATATATCTACTATATTACTTAGACATATGGAACATTATGGCTTATGACTAGTTTCCCTTTGTGATTATTGGACTGATTAGGAACTTTGGCTCATTACTGCTGGGCAGCATTAGAAAAACACAAGCTATGTATCAATGCCTTACTGCCAGAGCTAAGAAGATGGACGTAGCAAATAAACAACCATAGCAAAGTAACAATCAGACTGTTTTTAGATGCAGGGGTGTTTGCTCTTAGCAAACTGATCATAATGTTCTTACTAAAATTATGCTGAAGAACATCTGCAAAGATATAATTTAGTTCTGTGATCTGACACTCGACTTGAGTTTGCACAATTAAGAATCTTGTTTTCTCAAATAGTTCTTTGGAAAAACAAGGACAGCTCAGAAATATGGAACAAATTAAGTGGGATCGTCTACTGCCTTGAGTACATACCGGCAACACTGAAACAAGGACACTTCATGACATTCCCATTGAGATACTGACTAGAGCGATCAGAGGGGGAAGAAACTAGCAGCCTTGAAAAGTTACTCCCTGTGTCTCAAGTGATATTAATTTCTCATTATCCAAAATATACTTTGAACTTTCAAATTTAGAGATTGTGGTGATCAAGGGATATGTGAATTTGAAAGTACATTTAAATCACAGTAAGAGCAGTTGTTTTGTTAAAATGCCCTGTGGTTTCTTCCCTGATTCCTGAAAGCATACTTAATATAAATTTAATTGGCCAGTGGCAGCATCCTTGCATTTCATTCCCCAGTCTTAGAGTGATAATATGAGGGGAAGAAGAGCCAACTGAAGTGCCTGGGAATTCCCTGCCCTGTAAAATGGCAAATTAATTCCACATGTAATAATTAGTGATTATTTTTAAAGGCAAGATATTTTGCCAAATGGGAGAAATTATAAAGAAGAAATTAATTGCCATTTCCTTGGCTCAATCCGCAAAGGGAATCCAGAGACGTTGCTCTGTAATTTGTCTCTAAGATAGTGTCAGATGTTCAAGAAGAGATCGGGAGGAGAGAAGAACATTTGCAGTGACTGTAGAGGGTTGGGGAAAAAGCTGAAGTACAGAACAGCTAGGAGATAGGATCACTATGAGGAGACAGAGTATGGCCCATTGAGAACCCACAGAAGTACATGGTGTATTTTTCTAAGGACTACAAGTCCTATGGACTTTGTGGATAATTAACTTTTTTTAAAGATTAATCTACAGTGCAATATGATTCAATTTGTCTAAAATACGTACTTTGTTAAAATTCATAATTGTCACACACTTTTTAATATTTCATTTATTGCTTTTTATTTGTATGAGTTTATTGCCTGCACGTACATAAAGTGAGCGCCTGTTGCACAATATCTGAAGAGGTCAGAAGTTGTTGGACTCTCCTGGAACTATAGTTACAGGTGGTTGTTAGCTCCATATGAGTGCTGGGAACTGAATCCAGGTCCTCTGAAAATGCAACCAGTGCTCTTAACTGCTGAGTCATCTCTCTAGTCCCCAAAATTCATAATTAAATCACATACTTGCTCTTGGTGCTTCCTATTATAGGAGAACATAAAGACATACATATTTAACATAACTTCTAGCTTCTTTCAAATGTTAGCCTTAAGGTTAGTATCACTTTGATAATAACATGAGGATAAGAAATTATGTGAAGATGTCTACTGTAACGAATCTAGTGACAAAAATGATTTGCCTAACAAAATAGATACCCCTTAAGCCATTAACTGCTTATGTATCCAAAATATACTGCGGATCTGTAACAAGATGCTTGAGGTAAGTTTTATGAATCGGTACTTGAACACCACAGCAAACAATTTTCAAATTTAAGGGACTTAGAGATGGAGGAGGGGACTGCCTGAATATGATCAAAACATATTGCATAAAATTCTCATAAAATCAATAAAAATATTTGAAAAATATTTAGTGCAGTAAAT
>NW_008358517.1:510177-537395 GCF_000622305.1 Nannospalax galili
ATTTATTATGAAAATAAAAGAAGATAGGGCTCATTGTCAACAATTGAATTAAGTCACCAGGAAAATGTTCTAGAGGAACCATGTATATGTAAAAATGTAGAAAGAAGAAACCTACTCTTCCATATAGGTAAAATCAGATGAGTTTCAAAGTACACATCATACACTCAAGTGTTTGTGGAGCTAGCACGTGTGAACCTGCAATTTCAGGATCTTTTCAACCATTTAAATGGCATCTCTCTATATGGTGTCAGTTCTCACACATTTAACATGATAAAATAGAACCTATTGATAGCAGTATGTTTTGTTACATTCTACCCTCTCCCTATTTGATTTTAACCTCAAAGGAAATAGAATCCTATTTCTTCCAGGAGCCATTGTGATTTAGGCTCTGATGCTCTCACTTCCTTAATTAATATTCACTCAGTATTCAACAGATCTTGACAAGTTCGAAGCTAGGTTTTCATGGGACAGAAGCAAACAAATAACCAAAACCAAAAAGATGTAGATTTGAATAATTTGAATTTCATATAAAAATATTCTCTCTCAGAACAGGAGAACTGACACTAACTAGGAGATTACACCAAATGTAGAGGCAAAGGAGGGATGAAAAAGACACATATGACATGAAGCCCTAGAGGACACCACTGGGGGATGGGGAGGAGTGGGGGCACAAGAGAAGGTGGGAGAGGAAGACATAATGAAACCTTATGTGCAGATGGGAATAAATAAGTAGTTTTTCCATTTTTTCAACCTATTTGTGTTGTGCTTATTATGGAACATTAGTAGGTCTTTCAAGTTTTAAAAATCCTAAAAGAATTCTACAATATTATATTTAGTCTATAAATAAAGGGATAAATAGAAAGCTTGTCTTTATAGTGGTATGTATCCTGGTAAAAACACAGAATGAATTTCAAATTATATATTCTATAAATTTTATAATTATTATCAGGACATAAATTCTACTTAATTCCATTAAATACCTGTTTTATAGTGATAAGTGCAGGAGAAGCATTTTTATATACCGAGCAATGACAAATTGACTCTTGGTAATATCTTTTATTTTATTATCTATTTTGTATATATGTGTATGTGATGTGTGTGCATGTGTCTGTGTGTTAATCACTATCCTCAACCTTTTTAAAAATTTCTTTTATTGTGATATGATGTGATAAGTGTGTGTGTTTGGGGGAGTGTACTTGAATACTAGTGCCACAGTAAGCATGTGCAGAGTACAGGGCAGTATTTGGTAATTAGTTCTCTTTCTTCTCCTTGGTTTCTGCAAATTGAATACAGCTATTCAGACTTGTGGGCCACGTGATTTTACCTGATGAGCCATCTTGTTGGCCTTCTGCACCATATTTTCTATAGCATGTTCTTGTGAAACCTGGACACCAATGGTTCTGCTACTTTAGGGAGCCCCCTTGCCCTGGGTTACTACTTAATATTTTAGCAAGCTTGTGTGGCTGCCTGCCTAGTCTATGATCCCAGTGCTATGGAAGCCACACAAGCTGGACTTTTTACTTGATTTGGGGATATGAACTCCCATCTGAGTGCTTAGATTGCAAGCTCTTTATCCTCTGAGCCATCTCCACAGCCTCTGTTTATGTTTTTTTTTTTTTAATTGCTAAAATATTAAGTAGTAACCTATTTCCAACTTTGGCCAAATAGCTGAAGTACATAATGAGATTATTACTACAATGTGGTCCTTTTGCTATTTCTGCAAATAGTATTTCTTTGGTTATATCAATGCATTGACATTTCTTTATATTTCTAAGTATTTTTAAAGTTCTTGATATCAATTATAGTTTCTTTTTACAAGATTATATAATGCATAATACTGATTTGGTGGAAAATGTAATTCACAACAATTGTTCTACACCTTAGATTTGTGACTATCCAAAGTAAGGTACCTATGTTTATTTTCCTATTATAGGTCTTTAGTTTTTATAAGACTGTATCTACGAATTTTATAATTGTTTACATATTTAAAATACTATGAATATTTTGGAAACATCATTACTTGGCCTTTTGTTCACACTAAACTACTTGATTTTGATGGGTGGTATAGTTCTTACCATTTGTGTCACAAAACTCATATTTTCAAATAAGATAAAAAGGATGAAATTATGTTTTAAACTGTTGGAGAAAAATAGAACATTCCTTTAGAAAATAAATAGCAGAAGATAATTTTGAGTTAATCACTTGCATGTATAACCTTGTTTAATTGTGAAACAGAATTTTTAGTTGGGGGAATTTTCTTTTACTTCATTAAAGTTTTTCTTTCTTTATAGATTTTTTTTATATTTTATATGTATGAATGTATTGCCTGCATAAGTGCAACCATGCTGCACAATGTCAGAACATGGCATTGGATTCCTCTGGAACAGGATTTATGAACAGTTGTTAGCTGCCATGTGGGTGCTGGGCATCAAACCCGGAGCTTCCTCAAATGCAGCCAGTGCTCTGAACCACTGAGCCGTCTCTCCAGCCCCGTACATGTTTTCTTTAGATTGAACTTAATTTTAGGGCTCACTATTGGTGTTGTATATACCAAAGGTCTATCAAATATTTATGTATGTATTATCCAGTATTAGGACACCATATAGAATAGTTCAAGCCCCTAAATATATTCTACATATTAAAATTGAGCAGTATGTTTCATTGTTTGCTTGGCTCCCTTTTACTTATCATTGGCATTATTTAAATACTTTACATGGCTAGACAGTTTATTTTGTCCTTCTACAACACAGATTATATGTCCATTCACTTTTTTTTTTTCTGTATTCTCAATCCTGTGCTGACTTCTTAAAGAACACATGTGTCTATTTCAGTCATATTACTGGTGTTTATTATAAAAACACACAAAAATTTAACAGTATTTCAAACCTACAGCAATAGTGACAGCATGCACAAATCCCACATAAGCACAAGACGGAGAAAAAGAATTCTAGCATAGATGTGGAAAAGTGGGTAAGAAATCTCAAAATTACTTGAGGAACTATTAGCAGACAGTGTCTCCTGGGAGGGGGAGAAGTAGTCTTGTTTAAGCATCACACACTTGGTAGGTTGACCAGGATTCTGTAGATGACACAACATATAAGGGTATTTGGGAACACAGATTTGACTCTGTAGTTATATATCTGTATCTATATCTATCTAGCTACACACACACACGCACACACACACACACACACACAAACACATATGTGTGTACATGAAATTGGGTAGGGGTAGTAAGAGAGTACAAATAGGCGAGGGAATTTTAATATATTCACTTTTTAAAGAACATCCTACTGGCTTAAGTTTTTGCAAACATGAGTAAAACTGCAGATTTTTGTGTTGGTTTAAGAAACACATAGCCTGATTCCAAACTCCCCTCACTCTGTATGCATGATTCCCTACTTCACTGTCTCATACACAAGAAACATAAGCCTCCATTGTTCAGATTCTCAGCAGCATCTGGCATTGTTGAGCATCTGGATTTTTGCCATTCTAATACAGGCACAGTATTGCCTTGTACATTTATTTGCATTTCCTAAATGGTATCTGATAGATAAAATAGTCTATGAATAACTCCAGTGATCAGGAGAAAGCACCAGGACACAGATAAGACTCCATTGGAATAGAGTTTATTAGCAAAGGAACACATGGGACAGATTCCCTTCAGGGCAGGGAAAATATCTGCCTGGGTTGTGAGCTGGGGTATTTTATAGGGGGAGGTTTCTGCTTCCTGCAGAAGGTGGAAGATGTATTATTTTTAAAGTTGGGCAGGGAAGAGCAGCACTGTTAAAACCTGTTCTTTTTAGAGATCAAAGGGGAAGCCTGCTGTGTTGGCCAAACAGTGGAGAAAAGTCTGCTTCTTTTGATTTCAAAGACCAGGGTGCTTATCAACTCAGTTCCCTTTTCTCAGGGGCTTGTGAGGCCCTGTTGATGAGGGGTCAGGGCTATCAGAACCTTAACAATATCCATGTTGTGAATATTTTCCTTTCGCATGCTAGTTTATTTCTTTATTATGTATTTATTTAAATAGGATGTCTGTGATCATTTCAATGAAGAATGCCCTCATAGGCTTCGAGTATTTGAATACTTGGCCCAGATGGGGACACATTTGCAGAAGTTTAGGAGGTGCAGCTTTTCTAGAGGAAATGCATCACATGGGTGGCTTTGGAGAATTCCTAACCGCTTCCCATTTCCAGTTTCTCTCTCTACTTCCTGTGCCTGCTTAAAGATATGAGCTCTACATTTTCTATTCCTTCTGCTACCTGCCATGACTCCCTGCCATGTTGCACTCTTATGTCTCTGAAACTACTAAACCCAATAAACCTTTCTTTCTGTAACAGCTTGGTCATGCTGTTTTATCACAGCAACTGAAAAGTAACATACAGAAGTTAGTAGCAGAATGTGGGGTGTTACTATGAAGAAACTGACCATGTTGAGTTTTGGAGAAATGTGGAAAACTTTGGAAGTTTGAACTAGAAAAGTGATTGAATGCTTTAAGCAGAACTAGCAGGCCAGGGTCAAGATGTTACAGGAAGAGGGAAAAAAAGGACATGGAAAGTAATATTTTGCTAAAGCACCTGGCTGCTGTCTGTCCACAGACTAAGGACTTGCCTGAGGGTAAATTAAAATGTAATGGACTAATTTCTTTGACAGAGGAAATTTCAAGAAAACTCTAACATTTAATTAGTGGAATGATTTTTAAGGTAGAAATTATGTACATCTACAGGGAAAAAGAGTGTGGGGCAGAAAGAAATATAAAATGTACAACTGGAAGTGAAATAGAGCACTAGGGAGCTTAACGTTGAAGTCAAGGCAACCAAAGTGTGTCTTGAAAGAAAGGCTCCCATCATTAAGTAGAATAGAGACACCCTGGGGAGGCCACCAGCTATGCACTTGAAAATTGGGAAAAGCACCCTCAGGATAAGACCCCACCCAGCTAATCTTCCATCTTGTGAAAGGAAATAGCCTAAAGAGCTTTGGCTCCTAGAAAACCACAAAGTACAAAAGCAGCGGAAGGTAGGAAGGTAATGTTGAGATGGTCAAGGTCCATCCCAGTGGGTTGAATGCAGCAGTCTCACACACATTGTCCTAGCTTTAGAGGGAGAAAAGATGCAAGAGTGAGGAGGTCATCAGTTCTTACTCCACAATTTCAGAGAACCACTGAAGCCAGACAGAATATGGCAAAGGTGTCCCTGTGAGAAGAAGGTCCTGGAAGGCCAAGATGTCTTGAGTGGCCTTTGCCTGAAGTCCTTGGTGAAGCATGGTTGGCAATGGAGATAATGGAGATGCCAAGATGTTGGGGATGCCAAAGCAGTGTGACATCTGCCCAGAAGACCTGTATAGGGAGTGGTGCCAGCATGAGAGAGAGAGAGAGAGAGAGACAGACAGACAGACAGAGACAGAGAGAGACAGAGACAGACAGAGACAGAGACAGAGAGAGAGACAAAGAGAGACAGAGAGACAGAGGGAGACAGAGAGAGAGGGAGACAGAGAGAGAGAGGGAGACAGAGGGAGACAGAGAGAGAGACAGAGAGACAGAGACAGAGAGAGACAGAGAGAGAGGAGAGGGAGACAGAGGGAGACAGAGAGAGAGACAGAGAGACAGAGACAGAGAGAGACAGAGAGAGAGGGAGACAGAGAGAGAGGGAGACAGAGAGAGAGAGGGAGACAGAGACAGAGAGAGACAGAGAGAGAGACAGAGAGACAGAAAGAGAGGGAGACAGAGAGAGAGAGGGAGACAGAGAGAGACAGAGACAGAAAGAGAGAGTGAGTGAGAGAGAGAGAGAGAGATTTCTAGCTATAAGGCTGGAGGAACTGAGCCATCTAAGTCCTTTGGAACTAAGTTCCAGGCATCAGACATGGAACTATAGGATTTGGTGTTTCTTCTGCTGTTATTTGGTCTTGCTTGGACCTGGTATTTACCAAACTTACCTTCATTCCTCCCTTGGAATGGTAATGACTACTACGGGCCATTGCGTATTGGAAGTATGTAATTTGCCTGTTTGATTTGACAGGAAGTTACAGTTAAGAGAGTACCTTGAGTCTCAGAAGAAACTTTGGACTCTTCACTTTTGAATAGTATTGAGACCATTAAAGCCTATGGAGACATTTATGATTTAACAAAGGTTTTATTATGATATAGTCATGAGGCTATGGCGGCCAGGTAATAGAATGTGGAGGTTTGAGTGAGGAATGTTTCATCTGCCATCCACCTTACCACAGGCACCAAGTATTATAAACTTGGCAGCAGTTGGTGACACTGTAGAGGTTTAGGAGGCTCATACTTGATGGAAGAAGCATGTCACTGGGGCCAGGAGCAACCTTTCAAAGAATATTCTTGCCCCTATTTCCACTTTGAATATTTGTGCTTCCTGTGCCTGCTTAAAGATGTGAGTCCTCAAGTTTCTCCTATTGCTGCCTCCTGTGATCTGCTGC
Source organism: Nannospalax galili (assembly GCF_000622305.1). Taxonomy (NCBI): domain Eukaryota; kingdom Metazoa; phylum Chordata; class Mammalia; order Rodentia; family Spalacidae; genus Nannospalax; species Nannospalax galili. The sequence goes on from NW_008358517.1 coordinate 516,613, forward strand.
TATGATGAGCTCTTATCTCTCAAGGATCATAAGCCCCATAAACTCTTATTTCTATAATTTACTTTGGTCATGATGCTTTATCACAGCAGTGGGAAAGGAACTACTATAGTTTCCTGCACTGTGCTAGCTTCCAACTTGTCATTCTCCAGCCTTTGCCTTCTGGTGTTGGGATTATATAGGAGACCACCGCACCTGGGCTTTTTCTGGGTTTCTAATTAGGTTTCATGATGTCCTTGTATATGTTGCATCACAGACTGAGACTTCCATTAATCTGTTTTTGGAAAATAGATTTTTTCCCCCAAACTTAAACTTGTCTTCTCATCCTGTCCATATTGCATATATGAATTTATTTAATAATTCTGCCTCATCACAAACATTAGCTATGCATCTTTATCACAAATCATAATTACTTAATGATCTCTAATGTTAATCTAGTAGAACAAACAGAAAAAAGGACAGGCATATATAGAAAAATTGTATTGAAGATTAGTGCTGTCATTTGTCATTAAGAGGTGGCAATTTAAAAGCTAATTGGACCATGATTGTGCCTTCATGTAGGATACTTAGCAGTAGTCAATCAGCAATGGGGTCCTGATAAAGGGAATGAGCTCTGCAGTCAGGAAGATGGCCAGTGGGTAAAAGAACTTGTACACAAATGTGATGACTTGAAATTAAGTTCCCAGAACACACTTACAAGATGATCCAGAGACTGAGTCTGAATCCAGCGCTGCTATGGTGAGATGAAAGTCAAGAAAAGGATGCGAGAAGCTGTCAGGTCTCAAAAGCTGAAATGTTTAGTGAAAATTATACAGACACTGTCCCAAACAAGGTACAGGATAAGGATTAAAACCCGATTGTCTTCTGACATTCACATACATAATCTGACACATGCACACTAATATTCACACACGCAGAAAGGTACACACAAACACCAACACACAGTCACAGACAAGATAGAAAAATGACTTCTGCCCCATTCCCTCTCTCTGTCCTGAATTTACTTGCTTGATCCTCTGAAGTAAAACAGCGTGAGCCAATGTACTTCTTGGAGTTTTGTATTTCTATACTGTTGAAACATAGGGGAAATAAACATCAAGTGTTTATACTTTGCCAGTATAACAAGACTCTGGTATCTATATTAGTAAAATTATCAGAGCATTTTTTAACAGGGGAATTTGACAAGCCTGCTTGGTGAAATGGCCCATGACAGCTAAGATATATTTCCCCTGACTCTCCCTGCTGCTGAATTTCTTTTGATTTTTGATAGAGATTTGCTTTGTTTCCCTTCTTTGGAAGTGTTTAAATTCACTGGACGATTTTTATAATATTTTAATGATTGAAAATGGTACCTTAGTTTATAAAAACTTATTTGACTTGAGATTTCCCGTCACATAATTAACCACTAAAAATAAATTATATCTTTAGTTCTTCATCCATGAATGTAAAGTAATAGAATATCCTCTATGTTTTTCTAAAAGTCAGAAAATCCTGTAGATTATATGGTATTTTAGAGCAAATCTCTTTAAAAATCATGCCTGCCAAACAAGAAACTCAGACACCTTGACTGGATGGGGGCCTGGTCACCCAGAGGTGCTGATTCAGTCCTTGAATCTTCCATGACGACTCTTCTCACCTGCACTTAGCATCTGTTTATTGCTTGGTTCACTGGAGCATATGATGCTGAACCCAGCCACAGGTCAATAAAGCCATTTGCAATGATCTGCCCTCTGAGAGGGGTGATGCATGAAGCAAAATTTCTCTAGGCAGCAGAGAAATTTTGCACTTTAGGTAGAAGCATATAATCAAATGAATCAGCAGTCTGCACTTCTCCCTAATTATTTTTACTACCTTTGGGGAGGCATGAAAAAAATTTAATGCTTTTTTTGTTCCTTCAATAGGGATGTTAGTGGTGAGACATCATATTATGCAGACAACCGTTAAACCCTGACCCTCTAAATACTAACACTTTTATTCTTTGGTTTTTATATATTAAAACTTATATGCAATGTCAGTTTTAATAATCCTTTAATTTCTCAGTAGAATATTCTGTTAATTTTGAAATAGTTGGAAATAAATTATTTTTTCAGTAGTAATTCATACTGAAAACATTTAAATCAATTCAAAACAAGTATCATTTTTGAATGTATACTGTCATCATCTATGGATTTCATATGAAGAATGTCATTTAACAGACAAATAGTGGATAAATGACTCCCAGGTAAACATGTAACTTTGGATAAAGATAAATAAAATCAAAATTGCATATTTTTTCCTTAAAAACTTGACATTTTAAAAAATTTTATTTATTATTTTTATTTTATGTGTATGCATTTATTGCCTGCATGTAGGTAAGTGCACCCATGTCATGCAATGCCCATGGAGGTCAGAAGAGACTGTTGGATCCCCCAGGACTGGAGTTACAGACAGTTGTTAACTGCCATGTGGGTGTTGGGATTCGAACCCAGGTCTTCTGCAAGAACAACCAGCATTCTTAACTGCTGAGCCATTTCTCCAGCCCCCCAAAAAATTCTACCTTTTTGCAAACAAATTTTCTTTCATTAACCTCATATTGGCAAAGTCACAAATTCAAACATTTGCATCCTTTGTGGGAATTAATCTATATGGGCCTTACACAATGATTTGGGCTTTTTATGGGATCAAATGAGCTAATTGGCATTTGTTCAGTTTCTACTTTGACAAGCAATTGACATAAGTGTTGTATAAAGTTAAGTGTTCTATAAAATATACCCTGCCATTCTGTACTTCATAAATATTTTTTCTGAGTTAAGTTAGAAGCACATGCAAATGCCAATCATAAAGTTCTAAGTAAATGAGCATTTAAGAGAGGAATGTAGCTGGGTGTAGTGGCACATGCCTTTAAGCCTTTAATCTCAACACTTGGTAGGCAGAAGCAGGCAGATCTCTGTGAGTTCAAGTCCAGTCTGTTCTATGCAGTGAGTTCTTGGCCAGCTGGAGCTACAGGGAGACCCTGTCTCAAAAAAAAATTAATGTAGTTACAAAGAGTTAATGTTATGTCACATGAATATGAATATAGTTCAAAGAAGTGGTGTCTGAGGTTAATAAGGGTCAAGAAGTATCTGTCTGGCAAACAGAACAGATGAGATTTATAAACAGCAAATGGCAACTGGGTTTCTCGTTCCCTGTTGAATTTGATTTATTTGAAACCAACTCACCTTCCCAAATTTTATGCAACAGATGCTTATTCCAGGAATTCTATGGTTTCATGGAAAAGCTTCAGGCCCCTATAGTATTCCCCTGAGCTTAAGAATATTTTACCAGCCCCAAACTTCCCCCATTAGAAATTGTTTGAATCTGGATTTTTTAAATTTTATTTATTTATTATTTTAAGTGTATGCATGTATTGCCTGCATGTAGGTAAGTGTACCCGTGTCATTCAGTGCCCGAGAGGTCAGAAGAGGCTGTCAGAAGCCCTGGGACTGGAGTTACAAACAGTTGTTAGCTGCCATGCGGGTGTTGGGATTAGAACCCAGGTCTTCTGCAAGAACAACCAGCATTCTTAACTTCTAAGCCATCTCTCCAGTCCCATAATCTGGATTTAATTTTTATCTTTTGTGATAACTGCACAATTGCCTTTCAAAGTCCCAAACCCCCAAATAATATACATATATTATTATTTTATATACATATGTATTGACAAAACTGTCATAATTCATTGTTTGTGGTCAACACATTTTAATGCAAACTTTTAGAGAGACTATAGACAGATACATCATGAAAATTCTCTAAGTATAGTCACTGAGTCACTTCTCCTGGCTACAAATTCCACCATCAAATCACTAGATTTTACTCTGGCCGTTTCAGGACATGCTGTCCCTGTGCCTGTGGCTGTTGAGAGGTTTATCTTGGAGCTTCTGTCCCACTCACTGTGCAGCATTAATTAAGAGAATGACAAATTGTCACTGTGTTTTCTGGGCTTATTCATTTCTTCTTCGTTCCACCTGGTAACATCACAAAGTTGCATGAAAGCTGCAACCTTTTCACACAGCAAGAATCTTCTTCCAGAAGGGACACAGATGAGCGGGAGTCTGGGTACAGGACAGTCTACTCTGTTGTTTCCAATTTGCTCTTAATTATTTGGTAAACACAAAAATCCAAAAATATAAGAAAATGCAATATGCCAATATCTTAAGAAGTCTTACTCCCTTTTCATTAAACAGTCCAAGCTAATGGATATGATGTGAAGCTTGCCTCATTCAACAACTTTGTTTATATCAAGAGAAGGCCTGTGTCACTGCAATTTCTACTATAAGCTTTAGAAATTTTCTTCAGACCACGTGGAAAATTATTACTATAGTATTTCCGTACATGATTTCATCAATTGGTTAAAATATTTTCATAGAACTCTTCGTTGTTATAACTATTTACCTTTTGCTAATTTTCCTATGGTTGTGTTAGTAGATGGTAGCCAGAACTGAACCCAGTGGAGAATGGAGCATTAGCGTGACTATAAAAGAGTTCAGTTCTGAAATGAACTTGTTAATTAATATATATATGTATATCTTTAAGATCCTTAGTAATGTTTCAGTGGTGACAGGCACTTAGGGGCTCTCTCAGAGGACTGGAGATCAGATCCCAAAACCCACACTGGGTGGCTCACAAACACCTGTAACTCCAGCTATAGGAATCAGACTTCTACCCTTATGGCCCCTGTGGTTACCTCCACACACATGCACACACACACACACACACACACACACACACACAAACATATATATATATATATATATATATATACACAAGTATTCTTCAAATATTTTTGCTACTATATATCTGCATCATGTATTTCATGTATGTATGCAGCTATAATGATATAAACTTTCATTCTTCTTGGTTCACTCATATTTTGCCCTCTGATCTTTCAGTGCAAGTAATTGTTAAATTGACAGTTTCTGTTGTTAGCCTGTCTTAGTTCTGCGTATATTATGTTTATATTCTCTATAAAAGGTTTCTCATTGTAAGTGAAGGAAAGAAACAGTAAAGTATTCCGCATGAAATAGAAGGTTGAATTTTTCATCTTGTGCCTAGTACTACAGTGAATATGAACACACAGCATTAAATTCTCAAAGCAATATCTGTTGTCTTACTCATAATTTGTAACTAGAAGGGTTCATAAACTTTAAAGCTTCAAAGAAATATGCTCGGTTTTGTTTTGTTTTAAAGATATGTTGCTTCATGTGATGGTCCAGCTTGAAATTATTTTTTTAATTTTTAAAAATTTTTAGTATTTCCCACATGATTTTTGTTTTGTTCTTTTGATTTGTTAGTTTCTTTTTTGAGACAGAGTCTCCCTGTAGTATCAGCTGGCCTGGAACTCGCTATGTGAACCAGGCATGCCTCAGTCTCACAGAGGTCTGCCTTCCTCTGTCTCTCAAGTGTGGGATTAAAGGCGTTGGCCCCCATGTCTGGCATTTATACATGAATAACGTCTTTGCATTATATTCATCCCTCCCTGTTCCCACCACCTCCTCCCATGTACCCAAACACCTGCTCAATTTCTTGTCCTATTTTTCATTATTATTTTACGTATACACACACACACACACACACACACACACACACACACACACAAAAATCTTTGAATCAAGTTAGTGGGACTTGTGTGTATTTGCATTTATGGCTCCCTTTGATAACTCCTGTTACTGACTAACCTCTCACTTGAAGTCCTTCTTCCTCCTTGATTATTTTTCTGGTTCCTATGATTACATCAGTATATATACTCATCTCAGGATTTGGAGCTAGGATCCAGGGACAATTAGGCTATTTCTATTTTCCAAAAAAGATACCTGAGTAAGTATCTCCATAGTAGGACATTGAGCACTTTGGGTATATGCCACAGACTGATATAGCTGAATTACATGGTAGATGTATTTTCAGCTTTTTGAGATTCTTCCACACCAGTTTCCCCAGTGACTGTAACAGTTTGCTGTCCCTGCAACCAAGACCAAGTTTCTTTCCCCTACAAACCGACTAGCATTTGTTTTCATTGGTTTCCTTGATCTTAACCTTTCTAAGTTGAGATGAAATGGTAAAGTTATTTTAATTTAAATTTATTTAATTGTTAAGGCTGTTCAATTTTTAAGGTATTTCTTAGCCATTTTTACTTTATCTTTTGAGAACTCTGTTCAGATCTGTAGCCCATTTTTTATTTGGGTCATATCTTTTCTTGATTCTCTGTTTTTAAGTTCTTTTGTATGTTCTCTATACAGCTTATAAAGTAATCCTCTATCAGCTTATAGCTGGCAAAGATTATTTCACACTCTATAGGCGTCCTCTTCATGCAAATAGCTGTTTCCTTTGCTATAAAGAAGCTTTTAGCTAAATGAAGCCTTATTTGTCTATTAGTAACTTAATTTCTTAATGAACAGAGACTGATTTATTTTGAAAGTCATTTACTACACTTATAACTTGTAGGGTTTTTGCTTTCTTCTAACAGTTCTAATGTTTGAGGTTTCAAATTGAGGTTTGTGATCTCATTGATTTTTGAACAAGGTGATAGATATGGATCTAATTTCATTCTTATACTGGTGGAGATCTAGTTTTCCCAGCACCATTTGTTGAAATTGTCTTTCCTCATGTGGATAGTTGGCACTTTTGTCAAGTATCAAGTAGATGTAATTGTCTGTACTCAAGTTTGGTCTTCTATTTTGTTCAGTTGATCTACATGTCTGTTTGTGTGCCAATACCATGTTGTTTCAAGTTTTCTTTATTTATAATGATGTTTGCTGTGGGGTTGTTGGATATAGTCTTAATTGTATTGATATATACTCCTTCCATGACAGTTCCCTTTAGGATTTTTATTATAAAGGCATGTCTGAATTTGTTAAAGGCTTTTTATGCATCTATTGAGATAACTATGTAAATTTTATCTTTAAATCTATTTATATGGCAAGATTTTTCTTGTCTTTTCTGTTTGGGTTACTAAATGATTTTGAATTCCATCATTTCAGTTTGGTTATTTCTATTCTTTTCTTGAATTCACTTTTCAAATCACAAACTTTCTTTGTCATTTCATTAAACTGTATATTCATATTTTCTTGAACCTCAGTCAGGAGTTTATTCCCATCCTCTCTGAGGTCCTTTCACTTATAATTTTTGTGTTCTTTAAAGTTCTTGAAATTTTTTTATCATGCTTATGAGTATTATTTTAACATCTATGACCTAGGGTTCCTCTTGGTATTTCTCATTGTAAAACAATTGTATAGGAGTGCAGGGATTTGGTGGGAATATATCATCTTGGTTTTTCATATTTGTGTTGCTGCACTCTGACCTGGAAATATAGGTTTCTTTTTGTTGTGGTTGTGTGTTTGATATAAAATCCTGTTTTGGTTGATTGGAAGTTTTATTCTGGTTTTAATCTTTTCATTGCTTGGTTGATTTCTGATCAGGTATGTATAGATCGTTGGTCTGTACTTCAGGTTGCCAAATTGATTTTTATTCTTTTATTGGAGTGATTGAATGATTCCTGACTGGTCTCCTATTTTAGTTGTGAAATCACACCTAGGACTGTGTGTGTAGAGATTGTGGGCAGGTTCTAACTGTGTCACCAAAGTACTCCAATCTTAAGGTACCGGTCTTAGTCTCAGACAGGAAAGATAGTGAAGGAGTGGAACAATTCTAACTAGGTCACTAGAGGTGTTCAGAATGGATGGACCAACTTTCAAGACATATAAAACAATCTTTCATATATTATATTCAATAATATTTAATATTTACTAACATTCAAAGTTAAGATTTATCCCAACGGAAAAGAGTGGATCATGATTCCTTGATGCTCTGGAGGTGACCAAAGTGCATTATAAGAAAAAGGCTTGAAAACATGGACTGCCCTGAATTTGGGAGGAACGCCTTGTCTGCTAGGATTGTATACAACGTGCTGCTATAGAGTGCACAAAAGTGAGTAGAAAGGCAGAACGGTGGCCTGTTTGCTCAGTGATGTATGATGTATACATGTTTAAATATATTAGTGACCATTCAGCAGGGAAAGAAGAACCAAGATTTAAAGCATCTATAAGTGATTGACTTGACCCCTTTGCAAAATGATAACATTTACCCCTTTGTAAAATGATTGCTTCTGAATCTAGTTACGATGATTACAATGACTCTCTCGGCACATTTGCCTGCTAAGTATTTCATACCTTATTAAATGAAAGCTTTTAAGGGGTGCTGAATAATATGACGGGTAGCTACAGGTATTTGTAGCATGCACTCTGTCAGGACAGTATCAGGCAAATTTAATTGCTCTTAAAATACTTTCATAATTCCTGCATAGAAAGTGACAATATCAGCTTTTCTGTTGGATATGATATATTTCATAAAAGGTAGAACAGCCTTAGGTGTGGATTGCATTTGGAAAATCAAAAGGCATCTACATGCGGTTTTAATACAGGTTGTTGAGGAAAAGAAAGAGACAAGATGATTCTCTGTATTTGACAGTAGAAATTGGGTGGGTGGGAATTTTATACACATAAATTTTATATAATGAGGAGAAGAATAGTTGAAAGGCTGTGGAAATCATGAATTAATCCAGAATATTATTAAAGTGGAGACACTGGAGAGAAAGTATATGTAAATATAAAAGATCTTTTGGGATTTTATTTGAAACTGTAGGAAATAGTTCCCAGTAAATATCTCCATTATTTGTATGATATAGTAACTGGTCCCACTATTGTTTATTAAGCCTTCTGTTGGTCAAAAATTTTTAAAATTCTGACTTTAGTGGTTTTTGCTTATTCTAGTCAGCTTGGACCACTGTAACTTGATACACAGGTGAGGTAGCAAAGCATAAACGACTTAGATTTCAGATCTGCAAACTAAAAAAGCGAAGGTCAAGGTTTACAATAAGAATATTTTTCAACCTATATTTGGCATCATTCTCAATGCCTTCTCACCTGACAAGCTGTGCGGAAAAAAAAAAAAAAAAAGAGAGGGAAAGAATGGAATGAATATATCAACCTCTTTGTCTTATCGGGACACCAATCCCAATTTAAGACTACATACTTGCATCACTGTCTTTAGATTAAACTGATTAATTCCCAAAGCCCTACCTCTTAATCATCACACTGGAAGGTTGGAGCATATGTTTTTGTTGAGAAAACAATGCATACTTCATCAGCTGGCTGAAGATATTTTCACAGTCGGAACAAAGGGTGGCTGAATCTTAATCAGGTGAAAGGATGGCAGTATCTTTCTCTTCACTTACTTCATGACTTCTCCCTTGGATCCCCATCATATGGACAAAGAGGTGTTCCATTGAAAACTGACTTCCAGTAGTGGGGCTTTCTGGCTGGAATCACGGAGCTCAGAGGCAAGCTCCTCACTAGTGGCATAGAGTGTCCTCTATGAGCTGACCTTAAAAGTCACACAGCACCACGTTTGAGGAATTCTCTTACTCACGAGCCCATTCTCCTTAAAGGGGAGTCTTTTTAAAGGAGATCAGCGAACATCTTAGTACACCAAATAGAAATCAGAAAACATGTTGCTATCTTTAAAAAATTTATGGCATAAACATTAAGTCAAAATGTTATTGTGATACACATATCAAATAAAGTATGTCTAAAATATAACCCTGGGATTCAGATCTATTACTCACCTCAAACATTTTTAGTCTCATAATGACAAAGACATGATTGTATTGTTTTAAAAATTCAATGGTAGGTGAAAATATAGAAACAGAAGATATAAAAAATTTCATTGGTAGTCAACTGAGGATAAATTACTACAGGAGTATGACATAGAAATATTAACTTATCCTCTTTCTCTCTCTCTTTCTCTCTCTGTCTATCTCTCATATGAGAATAACTTAAACATGTTTATATACTGAGGAGAAGTACATGAAACATGAATTGACAAGTTATAGTTAATGGATCAAATCTGACCTTTTGTCTGCCTAAGTCAAGTTTTACCAAAACATAACTATACGTTCAAGCATTAACAATAGATCTGCACAGTGGTTTCTAAGACTCAAGTACACATTTCCAAATTTTCACTACTGTTTTAGATAAAAATATTTGAAACCCTCAAATAATCAAGAAAATGATATAAAGTATAAGCCAAAAAAAAAGATGAGACTGCTTTAGCTGATAGTTCTGAGTGACTGAAAATATGTTGACTCCAAATTTATCCACACTTTATTTACACAGTAGGTGGTATAATACCATTAACACTTGTTAAAGAACAAATGTAGGAATAAATACAATAGCTTTACTCACAGTTCTGTCATTGTCAAGGTGAAAAAGAGAGGAAACTATCTAGATTTGTTTTCTTGTGAGGTGTGGCACAAAGAAAGACACTAGGTATAAAAATAAGAAAACCACTATTGTCAAATACCTATTTTGCCCTGAATGCAATATATAGAAATTTTATATTATATTATTATATTATTGAGAACTTTGTTGACTTCTGTGAAGTATGTAGCTTAAAGTCTAAAGTAACATTAGTACATTTTCCTCTCACACACATGGTGACATCTTTACTGGAATTCTCATCCTCAGTGAGTAGCGTTTTGTATTTCTATTCTGTTACTTAGCTATAGAGAGATTTGAACAAATATCTTTTTACCCTATAGAGGGCCTAAAGACACAACAAAAAAAGATTCTATCCAAGTTCACATTAGTAAACCAATGAATTTGCTGGGTCTTCAGGTATACTGGGGATGGTCTGCATGTATATGAGGGATCCACACGTAGCTGCATCAATATAAAATCCCACTCAAGCACAGGTGACAACTTCCCCAATCTGCATATATGGAGTGTTCCCTTCTATATACTCTAGCACATCTTAAGACCACAAGCAACCAGAGCACACTGAAATGGAGGTGGGAGTGCAGGAGGGAAAGACTGCTTAGAATCTCACCTGAGGGTCCAACGAATCTACCTAAGCTCTCCTTCTGTGTCATCGGAGTTGCTCTGTCTTCAAGTTGGTAATAATCTCTTTTACCCCAAGGCAGGGCTGTACACGAAATACCATGAACTCTTCAGCCTGCAGCAAATAGTCTTATCCACAGGGATAAAGCAGCATTCCACCAGGATTCCTCAACATCAATCTACTTTTCTCACTAGAACTATGTCCATGGAATAAAATTTGATAATTACATATTGTATTCAATAAATATCAGCCATTTTTGCTACTTCTGTCTGTGAATAAACCTATTTTGTGACACAAAAACATCAATAATATTTAGTGACAGTGATATAAAATAGTAAAAGAGACAGAAGATGACATAGCTGATGCTCACAGCTTCAAACCTATACACAAAGCATCATTTTAACACAAAATCGTCATGGACACAAAGCACAATTTAGTTTTAAGTGAATATGCTACATGATGTGATGATTTCTTTTAAAGAAAAAGAAAACATATTTAGATTAATTCTGAGGAGTATTTTCATGACCACCATGTACATTTGAATACTTCCATAGACTATAGATAGAGTTTGTATAGGTCCCTGTAAATAAGACAGCACGATTTAAAACTAACAGAGGCTATTAAGATGTGAAATAAGGTTTATTTTCAGTCCTTAATATAGAGGAGAGAGTATATGAAATCTGGCAAGGGTGGTATAATAGGTTGCAGACAGGGGACAGGACCTAAATATGATCAAAATATATTGTATGAGATTCACAAAAATCCAATAGAAAAAAATAAAAATTTTTAAAAGCTGAAGTAAATCCATGATGAAATTGCACTGGAATCTTTGTGACTAGATTAATCCTAAAATAGTAATAACTTGGAAGGTTAATTTTAATGGCAATAAAATTTCACATTGACTGAAGTATAATGTAAAAAGCAGAGTATGTTACTTCCAGACATGTTCTTATAGTTGGTTTCAGTATCTCTCTAATATGAATTTTTATCTTCTTTTCAGAATTAAAAACCCTGACATTTTCTAATAGTATCAAAAAAATCATTACTTTTTTCAGTATATGAAAATACAGGACATAAAACTTTACCTATGGAAAGAAATGGTAAGCAAATTAAGTTTATATAGAATATATACACACCCCAACGTATTCAGAAACTTGGTGTACATTTTGAGTGTGTGTAGTTTCTTTCACATTCTTATGGCAAATATGTTGCTAACACATTGGTAATTCTTGAGAATTTAGTAAGATAGTTGACTCATTTAAAATATCTTGCACCAATCACTGTGAAAGCAGGAAGAGATGGAACAGGAAACTGAGTGCCTTTTTCAAGTAATAGCCAATGTACAGACACTCATTAGAAGCAAAGGCTATCACTGGCGAAAGTTGGAGATCAAAATATGACAAGTGTGCATTATTTTCTTTCTGTTTTCATTAAAACTAAGTGGAACTCTGACAGTGGCTCATGGCACAAGATGCAGAAGGGCAATCACAACTCTAACTTGAAGTAATTAAAATAATAACTTCCCTGGCAGATCTAGATGTTAACTGGGGAGGCACTTAAGACCTTGCCTTTGAAGGAGTAAAAAAAGGTGTTTCTTGGATTTTAACACCTATCTGAAAATCAAGAGATGATTTAATACCATAACCTTTGTATGACTTTCCTAGTAACAAAAATATCTTAAAGAAAATAAAAGAATTTAAAGAAGAAACAGGTAATGTATTCCCATAAACAATGTTTTCAGGAAGATTTATCTCATAACTGAAGCTTCATGTCCAGAAGAGATTTACATTTTATCCTGATGGCTCTTTTGCTTGTTTACTTATTCTTCAAGAACTTCCTCGATAATGTAAGCCTTTGTTTCAGTGACTGCTGTAAAACATTTGAAGAAAAAAATAACTCTTTTATGTGAGCGCTTGTTTACTGTGTGCTCTGTGTGTGTGCATGTGTGTGTGTATTTCAATTATTTCCCCTGACTCCAAATTCCTGGGAATTCAGGTGTTCAAAATGATATCTGATATGTTTGGCAGTTTGTAAAATAATTAAATGTGTATTTATTATAGGATACAGGTGCCCCAGACTTAAGATGTAATGCAATACATTTTTTATTTTTACTTATTTTAACTTTATGTGTATGTTTTCAAGTGCATGTGCATGTGATTGTTCACATGTCTGTGCGCATGTGTGTGAAGTATGTTGGGCTGAGGAGAAATTCAGTGGGTAATGCAGATGTCATCGAAGAGTGAGGATCCGAGTTTGTGTCCTCCAAACACATATCAAGAGCCATAGCACATGTCTGTAATCCCAGTGCTCCTACAATGAGATGGAAGGTGAAAACAGGAGAATTCCCAGCAGCACAGATGAGCGAGCCTGATGTCTGCCATAGCAAACAACAAAAGAGAGGCCTTGACTCAAACAAAGTGGAAGTTGAAGAAGGATATTTGAGATTGTCTTCTGACTTCCACATTATCACTGTTGCATATGTGCATCCCTACAAACATGCATGCACACACATCATATATATGAATAAGAACACATCATACCCACACACTCTCACAAAGATAAAATGAATGTGTTCGTTAGGGTACATAATTGCGAGAAACATGGATCCAAGATGCTATGTTAACCTCTTTTTTTGCCCAATTCTCTCTGATGTATAATATATCATGGATCATGGAAAATGTTACTTCCTGTGGACTCTTCAAAGACTATTAGAAGTTTGGAATTAAGAACTCTCCAAAGAAACTTTTATAGCCAGTTACTTAACACTAGGAGAACATGGACTTCAAGTGACCCAGATGGAAACTTATTATTTGACATGGGTTCTGCACGGCTTCAGTTCCATCATTCTGATTTCCCCTCAGGCTTGCTGCTCTGCCCCTTGGTGCATGTGTAAATATTTAAGCATGCCATTTTTCTCCTGCCTTTTACAAGATTTTAGTCCATCCAAGGCCCTAGAACACAGGCATGAGATCAACTACAGAATTCTTCCTCACGTCCTTAAAGTTTAAGCATGGATTGTACCTGAGTGTCAAGAAGGAAACTACAGTGTGCAAAGTCACCCCAGTTCTAGAACCCCTTTTTGACTGAATTTTCTCATTTCCTTAATCTTTTATACTTGTTCTCTGACTCTTTCCTTGATTTAAAAAGTAGTACATTTATTAAATATATGACATATTGCACTAATATTCTATTAGAATTGTAACTACTATACCTCATGTGGAAAGGCTATCCCTCTTAAAATTTCATTTGACTCATAGGAGAGTGTGGCACATAGGTATGCTTCATAGTAGATGTCTTTTTGATGGACAACATTAGTAATAGAAGTGTTTAATAAATCAACTTTTAAATGCAGATCTGAGGAATAAAAATATTAGGCACAATTTTACTTTTACTTTTTTCCATGGTGGGATTGGAAACTGGTACAGCCACTATGAAAATCAATGTGAGAAACTATCAAAAAGGTAAATGAAGATCTACCATATGACCCAGTTATACCATTCCTTGGTATACACATAAAGACTTGATATCCTATATAGATATACTTATACAACTATGTTATTTGCTGCCATTTTCACAACAGCTAGGAAATGAGAAAAAAAACTTCTGTGTCCTTCAAATGAGGAATGGATGATGAAAGTGTACTACATATACACAGTGGAATTCTATTCTTCAGTAAAGAAAAAATAATCATGAAATTTGAAGGTAACTGGATAATACAAAAAAATAGAAGAGAAGAGATGCAGTTCGTAGGGATAGTCAGGTGGTATGGAAATAGGAGAGAGACAAATGCCAACTTGTGAAACCTAGATCCAAATCTTTAGATATGAGTATGTAACCCGAAGCAACAGCAGATGCCAGGGAATTAGAATCAGATCAATAGGGGGAGTGTGTGTGGAGGGGAAGTGGGTATTTCCAAGAGAAGGAGTTTAGGACACAGAAACTATCAAGAGGAAATGGGAAAAATGGCCAGTCAACTTTAACTGGAGAGAGGGAATGGAGAATATTTCATGGAGAGATTGAGAAGGAAAGATAAGGGTATGTGGAAAATCCATAGAAAAACATATTATTTTATAAGCTTACTTAATATCTATGTGTGTGTGTGTGTGTGTGTGTGTGTGTGTTTGTGTATGTATAGCCATAGGGTATCTAACAAAAACCTTAGTGACAGGTGGGGGAAACTTCCCTTTGAGATTTTGGCACTGGTAATTCAAGAGACTCCCAAAGATATCAAACTGGTATTAACCTCAAAGATTTATCTCCACTGGTTAGATTTCATAGTGCTAGAAGATGCATTGCATGCTACAAGACTAGCAAACTCATAATCACCTTCACCCAGCTGTGATTCCTGAGAACTACAGTAACTACTGGCCTTGCAAGATATGTGCACTGGAGCAGTAGTGGCAAGAAAGTTAAGGGAGTGTCTAACCACTTTCTGATTGGACTTACGGCCAGCTTCACAAGATAGAGCCCATATCTAGCACTGTTATGGTGCCAAGAACCTGTGCCTGGACAGGTCACAAGCCATAGAGGAAAACCTATTACTACTAATCTGCTAAATGGACACCGTATTAAACTGACCCCTAATGACATATTGTTATACCCATAAATCAGTGCAGCTCTCAACTCTCATCAGGAAAGTTTCTTCCTATAGCAGATAGAAATTAAGACACAGTTTCACAACTGTTTAATCTGAAAAAATAAGAGACTGTAAAATGCTCATTCCTAGATGGGATATCAAATCAAACCCTCTTCTCTGAAGTCCCAGGGATCATTGTGAAGGAAGGGTGGAAAAAGTGTAATAGCCTGAGGTGATGGATGAATACAAGGAAAAAAAGTCTTCCAGACAGCATGGCTGTTGCACATATGAACTCACAACAATGTGACAGTATGAACAAGAGTTGTGCAAACTCAAGTCAGACAAAATCCCAACATAGAGTGGGGAGGACAAGAAACACCAGCGTTGCTGAGGAGCTACTGACAACTGATAGCTGTTGGGTGAGGGACAATTTTTCCTAAAGTGAAGCCAGGTAGTTGGACCAGGCTCCAAGAGGTGGGCCCATACCCAAGAACAATTGGGGCCTCAAATTAGGTTGATAGGCCTTAAAAATATAATAGAAGATATGTAGATCATAAGGATAATCAGGTGGCATGGAAATAGGAGAGAGTATCTTCAAAGTACACTGTATGAAATTTTCAAAGAATCAACAAAAATAACTTTTACAAAGACTTCCCAAACAATATAGGATTTTGTCATTGCTATTGTTGCCCCCCAGAACTTGAAGGTAAGGCCCTATTCATGAAAACACCACACACTTCAAGTACAGAGCTTGGAGGAAATGAGCTGGAATTGATCTGGGAGCCCTCTCTCTGAGGACTAGCTCTCACTGCTTAATTTCCTTTTGAAAACTCAGATCTCAGTATATAGCCAAGGCAGTCATAAGCTAGATAAAAGTCTTCCTTATTCTGTCTCTTTAGTTTGTGGATTAAAGGCATGCATCACAATGCTTTAATATAGAAAAATATATTTAATTTTCATTTATTTATATTTATTAGTTATTCTAGTTATTACTGTTCATCCTTCAACTCTACACAAATGTTAAATCTAATTAGATAACCCTAATGCTTAAAATTCCTGAGATTATGCTATAGTATTTCACTTAGTTTTGTGTGTGTGTGTCTGTGTATCTGTCTGTGTGTCTGTCTATGTCTGTGTCTGTGGGGTGTGGAGTTTCCAGTTGTATGTGCACATCTGTGTACCCTTGTTCTTGTGTACAGAGGCCAAAGGAGGGCATCAGGTGTCTTTCTCTGGAACACTTTCATGTTTTCTTTCTTGTTTCTCAGACAGTCCCTCACTGAGCCTAAAGTTTGTATTTTAGGGTAAGAACTCTTGTGATCCTCCATTCTCTACCCCACAATACTGGAGTAATAGACATGTGACTATGCCTGGTTTTTATGTGAGTACTGAAGATTTCAACTAAGGTCTTCTTGCCTTCATAGCAAGTACTCTTATCTACTGAGCCATCCTCCATGTTTCCGTATAGTTGTAAAGTAGCAACTTGGATTAAAATAAAGATTGAAATGCTCTTCTTTTTTCTTGTTTCTGTTTTTTGTTTGGTTGTTTGGTTGACAGGAGATATTTTTTTTCTATTGAGGCCAGACTGCTTTGGACCTAGTATAAGCTTTTCTCATATGAAAATTGCTGTATTAATTGATTTTGTTGCTTTAATAGAATACCATGATCAAAATAACTTATGGAAGAAAGTTTATTTGGACTTGGGGTACCAGAGGGAGGGCATCTGTAATGGTGAGGAAGACAATGGTACAGATAGCATGCTTGGTGACAGGAGAAGGAGGCTGGAGATCACCTCTTCCATGGTTTGCCTGAAGCTGACCAAGGAAATAGGCGGCTGGGCTGGGCTATGAGCTCAGAGCTCACACGTGGTGACATACTTCCTCCAGCAATTTTAAACCTCCATACCTCCCCCAAACAGTGTCACTAAATGTGGTAAAATTATTCATATATGTGATCCTATAGAGGACATTGCTCATTCAAACCACCACTTTCCACTCACTGGCCCCCAAGGCTGCACATAGGCCAACTTTAAATTTCTCTGTAGTCTTTAACAGTCTTGGCCTCAACACTTCAAAATTCCAAATCCAAAGTCTCTTCTGAGACTAAAGGCAGTCTATTAACTGTATTCACCTGTGAAATCAAAAGGAAAAGTATATATTTCTACCTACAATGGTACAGAATATACTTTCACATTCCAAAAGACAGTAAGTGGATCTTACAGGGGAAATACCAGACCAAAGCAAGTCTGAAACTCAGCAGGGTAAAAAACAAATCCTGTAGTTCTGTGTTCAGTGTTTGGGATTTATTTTCAAAGGGCTTTGATGTCTTTGACCCCTTTAACTTGGCAGCCTGTGACATGTATCTGTCTCTTAAGTTTGGCATATCCCTCATGGCTCAGGTATCTCCAACATCTTGGGGGTTTCCATTACCATGCAGGTTTCACTTTGATGCCTCATACAATGGCCTCTCAGGATCTCCTAGATTCTCATGGGATTCTTGCAGCAGCTCTAGCACTTTCACACATTTCCAGGCCTCAGAGATTCTAAAACCACAGAGGTAGTAACTATGACCACCTCTTGCACCTTTCATGCCTCATGCCCCATGCAATGTAGACTGTACTTCAAAATTCTACTGCCAGGTTTGGATGGACCACTGTGCTTAGATCATACTAGCAGCAGTTTGTAGGATTTCTGGGAGCAGAAATAACCTTAGGCCATTTCCTTTAACTTGTTGGAAGATGAGCTAAACGTGGTCATGCCCTGAGGGCATCCTTCTTTTGGTTGCAGTGTAAAGCTGGAAGCCCCTTTTTAATGGCCAACAATCTCCTTAACAATTACAGCCTTCACAAGTCTTTCCTGGAGCATTAAGTTTCCTAGTGGTCCTTTTCTTTCCAAACTGAACAGTTTATATTTCTTTCTACCCTACATTTTTTTTCACTGTAGTCCCGCATAAGCATTATCAGTAATAACTTTCTCACACACTCAGTATGATGCTGTCTTGAAATTTTCTTTCACTAAAGAAACTAGTCTACTATACTTGAATTTAGCCTCAGTGAAGCTTGAAGGTCATGGATGGAAAGCAACCAAATGCTTTGTCAAAATGTCACATGAATTTTCTCCAGCCCAGTTACTAATAGACATCTTGTTCCCCTCTGGAGCTTCTTAAGTGAGGCCTCTACAGGCTGCACTACCCTCTGCACTGCTGTCACCTGGCCTCTAACAAGAACAGTCTGCTAAGCTTGGCTTAAGTAGTCAGGCACTTTTCTAGTACAAACTTCTGAAGTCTTACCAAAAAAACAAACAAACCACGCATAGGTTCTTCGTATCAATAGTCCACTCTTACTTTTTCTTGTGCTAAAACACTATGACAAAAATCACCTTATGGAAGGAAGAACCCCTTTAGTTTGGCTTAGAGTTTCAGAGGGAGAGTCCATAATGGTGGGGAAAACATGAGAGCAGAATCAGAAAGCAGAAAATTCATATCATCAACCACAAACATGAAGCAGAGAGTGTATTGGTAGTGGGGGGAGGCTATGGAATCTGAAAGACAGGGCCCAGGGACTTACTTGTTCTCGCAGTGACACACCTCCTAAACCTCCTCAAACAGCTTCACCAACTGGGAACAATTGTTCAAATACATGAACCAACTGGGAATGTTACTCATTAAAACCCTCCTCCTGCCCCAGCTTCTAAGGCAGCTAGACTACAGATTCAAGGCGCCACTGTTGGCTTAGACCATGACTCATTATTTTTGCTGTTTTCAGAAGACAATCAGTATGCATCATCACTTTGTAAAATATGTTCAATTTTATGATATTCTTTAACATTTCTTTATTGTGTGTGTGTGTGTGTGTGTGTGTGTGTGTGCGTGTTTACTGGATGCACATACCACTGTGTGCATGTGGAGGTCAAAAGACAACTTGTAGGAGTTAGATCTGTCTTTCCACCGTGTGAATAAAAGGAACTGAAAAACTGTCCAGTTTGGTATTAAAAGCCTTTACATTCTTTCTTCCCTGCCTGAGTATTCACCTTCTTTTCAGTTTTTTTTGTAATAACATAGGAGCTTTCAATGGCTTTTGATAACATATAAACAGTACTTACTGGCATCTAGCATTCAGTATTTAAACATGTGTAATAAATCTCAAAATTGAGCAGGTTTACATTAGAGATTGAAGTCCAAATATTTTAGTTAAAAACCTCTATTTTTATTTTATTTAATGTGTATGAGTGTTTTACCTGCATGTATGTGAGTGCACCCTTGTCACTGACTTCCCATGGAGGTCAGAAGAGGTTGTCGGATTCCCATGGAACCCATGGAACTGGAGTAATGGACAGTTGTTAACTGCTATGTGGGTGCTTAGAATCAAATCCAGATCTTTTGCAAAAGTACCCAGTACTCTTAACCACTGAACCATCTCTCCAGATCCCAACACACTCTTAAGAAGCAATTTAAATGTATGGAATGTCCATACATGTAAAGATGTAAGTTTCAGAGATTTTTAAAATCAAAGATTCACTCAAAAGGGTTGTAGATGGTTTATGTTCATTTTTTGTTTTGTTAAAAAATTGTACTGCTACACTTTTTGCAAAGATATTCACCATACCTCATTGATATGTTGCAATACTATACATACATAATAGCACATTGAAGATAGTTGTTTGTGTTTTCATATGTGCCCACTGATCCTATTAGACTAGAGCTCTCCTGAAGTACAAATTCTGTCTCAGATGCTGACAACCTGAGTTTGAGCAGAAAGCTTTTTTATTATAATCCATGTTCAATTACATTTTATCTCAGAAACTTTTTCCTTTATGTTCTAGGGAAGATAATATCTCAAACAAATATTTATTTCTGTTTTTACTTATGAAATGTTCTGTAATATTTCCTACTTCATTCAAGGTTAATATCTATCTTATTTTTATTGAATATTATTTAACTCACACTTTCTTCTATAATCTAACATTTTAAATCTGTTTCTATTAGGATGCCTGGTACTGGCCTAGTCATAAATCCTTGTAGTTTCCCTACAACAATTACTGGTAGACATTTTGCAGTCATTACCTGGGATGTAAATAAATATAGAAATCATATAGGAACCTAATTTTGCAAATATAAATGTATTTTGATGAGCAATGAGTGCTACATCATAAAGAGAATTTCAATATTGAAATGGACCTGCCTATAATAATATTAAATAATTCTTTAAAGATACTCATGAAAGAAACACCTCAAAAATTACATTCTATATTCCTACAATATTTACAGGAATAGTGAAATGAAATTATTCTCTATAATAAAAGGATCT
>NW_008358517.1:537488-540050 GCF_000622305.1 Nannospalax galili
CATGGGATAAACAGTTGCAGGTAATTAGAATGCAGATGAGCTTTTATCTATATACAATAGGCTGTAATGAATTATTTCTTTTTTATTTTTGAAATGACAACTAAGAGCTTGAACTAAACCATAGAAATAACAGATTAACCAGATAGTAAATTCTGTGGGAGACATTTCTGTTAACATCTCTCCATTCCTTTGAAGGTAGAATTTGAGTAATTTTGCATATATAGAGTGGTTAGCATGAAACAGGCATCTGAAATATGAAATTTGGTATGGGTTGAATGAAATTTGATTTCTCTAAGATATCTTGCCTAACTTCTATCTTATTTAATAGAACTCTTTCTGCTCTGGCTAAGTTTGGATGTTGTGGTCCAAATTCCCTCTGGGTCTCCTGCATGATCAACAAATCATATAACATATTTTATGTGAGTTTCTTATGGTTTATGCCTGCCAATAGGGAGGGGGTAAATTGGAGAACTTACACAGTGACAAGCACTCTTGCACAGAGGCTCAGAGCCCACCACCAGATGCTCCCGAGCCTCGCCCCCCCAATAGTTTCCTTTAACTTTCACCCATGCATCTTGGGCCTGCAGTCTCCTCCCAACTCGATAAATGCCCCCTCTTGCATCCATGCAGGTGAGGTGCTGAGGTCATCTCTCCATACCTGCCAACCTGCACCTTCCTCCCGGCTCACTGCTTCAGTCCCAAGATGGCCCTCAGCAGCTCCTTCGTAGTCCATGCTCTGCATCAGGCCATGCCCATGGAGGAACCAGCCAATCAGGAGACACTCCACCCCTTTCTTTCTCTCTTAACAATCTTTCTGTCCATCTTCAGCTAAAGTCCCTGAGCCTTGGAGAGGGTGATAGATGTAGGGCGAGCTCTCTTGTATCATGGTGAGATAGTGGGTTGTTGGCCCCCCCATTAGTCATTTTTAGGCTTTAGCCACTGATCTCAGTGGTGTTTCTTCTACTATAAAGACAAATGGAAAGAAGTAGATACATTTAAACAAACATAAATGTAAATACAAATGCCTAGAAGATAGCCCAGTAGCTGTCCTATGCTATACTCATTAAACCATATACTTATGATGGCTTCTCCACCAGGTCCTGTAGACTGTCTTGACACAAGGAGTTGGCCTGGTCTACAGCACCAGATGTGTGATCCACCCCTAGGAGTGGGCCTTATACAATTAGAAATTTGTCAGTTGTACATGTGTTGGTGGAGAGCCATTATTGCACTTGCAGGTATTGCTTGGCATGTCCATGGTGTGCAGCACGTGGGGTCCATTGTTGAGTAAAATGATAGGGTACCCTTTCTTCCCCAACCATCCATATAAAGCCTCCTGGCAGTATGAACATCATCCATCCAGTGGCATGGAGTCTCAGTTCCATCTCTTCTTCCTCTACCATGCTCACAACATGCAGTGTCCTCAGCAACAAGGCCTCATCAACCTTTCTAGTGTACAACTGGCATTAATGGTAATAGTCTTGGTGAATTGGAGGACCTGTAGGATCTCTCTCTGATCAACAGGTCATTGGGGGCAACCCACCACTGGTACTGTAGATTTTCTTAGCAGTTTTGTAGTTTGAGAGTCTCTATCCTCATCATAGCCAGCCAACATAAAACTCCCAAGAATCTTACAGCTATAGCTGGCCTTTGCTTTTTCAGGTATCTTTTAAGTGGGTTTCAATTCTGTAAAACACTCAAAGGAAGGTCAATATATATTAAATCACTTGTAGACAAGGTCTCACAAAGCATGGAAAGGTTTTATCCATTCCTATTAACTGTTTTCTCCATAGATCCTTGTTAAGTGCCATGGCATGGGTATGAGGCATTAATTTGGTCAGCTCTTTACCATTTTTAGTTATCCCTTTGGAGTCATTTTGCACATTGGGGATTTTAAAAGAGGTCTTTTTGTATTCTTTTATTCTTGATACACTTACAGGTGTTGGCTCCAGTTGCCTGACCCTGCACTGGGCTAAGGAGGCAGGGAGTTTCTCCTGTCCCCACTGCACTTGTTGGTTCCCTAAGCCTGACAGGTTCTGAGTCTGTCTCCTGACTGTAGTCACATCTGTCATCTTCCAGGTTGCTGGCAGAGAACCTGGTGAGAAAATCTGCTTCCACCCCTGGTATAGCTTTTATCAGAAGAGAAATGCATCTTAGTTAATTCTCTGGGATTCTTAACCACCACTTGTACAGTTGTTATCCTTCGGATGTCCTTTGTAAACTGTTCTGCTTTTTAAACCTTCCAGAAATGGCTTAATACTGAATTTGGTTCTATCAACTTTTTCTCTAGGGATTTGGGCTTGACATAAGTCTTGCCATATTTGTCTTCGAGTAACCTAAGTGGACCATTTCTTTGGTCTGGTCTTTTTTATATCTCTTATAGGGCATTCTATTATTTTAAAGACATGTTTTACATGTGGTCAGAATCATTTAGATTTTCCAAAGCCTCTCTCACTTTACAAAGATCCTGTCCCAACAAAGGGCTTAGTAAAACCATTAAAGCCCCATACCATTCTCGAGGTCCCAGTTGAATTAGGCTTTCTTTCATATCTCAGGTGAACT
>NW_008358517.1:540203-563228 GCF_000622305.1 Nannospalax galili
TATCCAGCCACCCCTTAATGACTGCTCCCCCTTGCATTGGCCTAGGTTGAACAGTCTTATCACAAGGAGAGATGGGTGTTTACATAACTCAGCTGTTAAGCTCCTGAAAGACTTAGGCTGACGTCATTTGCTCCCATGTCCCATACTCTCACAAGCCACATGACCAGGGGCTCTCTGCTTGCTTGCTTGTAAGTTTTTCCTAGTTTTAACAGCTCTAGCATGGAATATTTTCTAGCTACAGCACAGTTAGCTTTTTTTCTTTTCCTTTTTACTATTATCTGTCTTTTCCTCTGAGTCCTTGGACTTTACACAAGTAAAAGTGTCCTGTCTTTTTTCTGTCTTATGCTCTGTAACTGGGTCTTCCAGTGCAGCCCTTTCGGCTTTCCCTGCCTGGGACATGTCCTTTAAAATGCAAAGTGGCCACACTTTGCAGGTAAAAGATTTTCTAACCTTTGGGTAACTTTTAACAAATCTTCACATACCCACAACATATCCCCACATTTACAACATAGCTGTGGTCCACACGTCTACGTGGCTGGCCTCTTTTTAGTAACCCATTGTAACAACCACATCAGTGCTGCCATCAGTGCTCTTCTAAAACTCATTCTCAGTTTTGTCATACCTTGCCAGGGTATACCAATTTTGTGGCCTGAATTCCCTCTGGGTCTCCTGTGTGATCAGACAAACCATATAATATATTTTATGTGATTTTCTTATGGTTTATGCCTATGGTTAGGGAGGGAGTAAACTGGGGAACTTACACAGAGACAAGCACTTTTGCACCATGGCTCAGAGCCCACCACCAGATGCTCCCAAGGCCCCACCCATAGTCTCTTTTAACTTTGGCCCTGGCATCTTGGGCCTGCAGTCTCCTCCTAACTAGGTAAATGCCTGCTCTCACATCCATGTGGGTAAGGCGCTGGGGTCATCTCTCTCTCTCTCCATACCCAACAACACGTGCCTTCCTCCAGCTAGCATCTTTGGTCCCATGATGGCCCCCAGCAGCCCCTTTGTAGTCCATGCTAGGCATCAGGCCCTGCTCATTGGAGGAATCAGCCAATTGGGAGACAGACCTATACCAATCTAAACATGACAACATTTGGAATCATGCTGTTGAAAAGAAAATTTTGATTTTCATTAATATTTCACTCTTGTAAGGCCAACAGAATATCAAGTAATCATACCAGAGTATTCTTTTATTTACTTAAAAGAAGTCTTATAAATATAACATTGCAACTTAGAAAAGTACTTAAAAGAAAAGAAATGATGGTTTTTCTTGCCTAGTTGTTAATGAATGCAAGTTTTCCCAATTAAATGGACTGTGGAATTTACACGAGACCTACTAAAGGGGTACCCCAATTGCCTTATCCTGAGTCCCTGTTTAGCATGGATGAAGCCAGGGCAGTCTTCATCCATATTCCCTAGTGGCAATTTGGGTAACTCCTTCAGAGAGTGGCATGATAAGAATAGGAGATAGGATTTGGCTAGGCAATTAGGGTAAAAATATTCCAAAGGAAAGTAGCAAGTTTGTTGGCTAGAAGACAAATTGTCTTTTGGCCTGTTAGCAACATACTCTGTTCCATAGCCCAAAAATCTCAAAAGTATTTGAGAGCTTGTATCTAATCCTTAAAAGATTTTAGGGTTACCTTTTCGGGGGGGGTGTTAGAGTACCCAAAAGCCCCATAAAAATAAATAAATGGAAGAAGAAAAAAAAAAAGAAAGAAAAACATGATGGGGTGCGGTCACCGCCAGCGGCAGCCAGTCCTCCGTTCTTGTGGGTGCCACTCCTTCATTCTCATGGGCATCGAGGCTGCTCCTCCATTCGCCCTGGACTGAGGTTGCTCTTCTACTTGCCCTGTGCTGTCTCCTGTACGGTCCTGGACCCCAGGGCTGGTGACGAGACTGTCAGCGGAGCCGCATTCAGACATAGGAGACCAGGTTCAGTGACTCAGGTCTGCTTTATTGCAGGAAGGCACAAGCTTATATAGGGGTAGTGATCCAATCACAGTACAGCAAGTAGGATACCTTATAAGCATAACAGACTTAGCATCCTATTAGCATAACAGACTTAACGTCCTATCACATAATAGAGGTAGGATGCCTCATTAGCATACTGATTTTCAGGTTACAGAGTCTGGATTCCTGGAAACCACTTGACTCTGACAGTTGCAATATCACCCTAGGCTCAAGCTTGTCTCCCACGATGGGGAGATATGGGAGGTGTTGGAAGGGAGGGAGTGGGTATGAATTTAATCAAAACACCTCATATGCATGTATGAAATTCTCAATAAAGTTTTTGTAAAAGTTAAAAAAAGAATTAATAGATAAATTGAGCAGTTTGGAACTGGAGCCATTTCAATATATAACCTCAATAGCACATGCATAGCAACATAAAGACCCTGATGGTGAGGCAAATTTTATAGGAGAAGGAAAATCATCTTCTCCATATGTATAAGTGATTAGGTGAATGCATACATTATGGGTATATATATTGAAGTATTCCAAATTAAAGTTTCACATAAAAGCATAAATATAATTATTTTATACAGCATGCATAATGTATATAGGAATATACAAATGTTTGTATACTCATGTGTGTATATATACAGTTTATATATGATATAGTCCTCTAGTGTGCTCTATTGTATATATGTATATTATTTATACACATGTATATATGCACACACATAAATACACCAATGGTAATTATGCAAAATTTAATATGCATAAAAGTCATTACCACAGATTATATGTAGTTCTCCATAATTAGCCCCGTTTTCTCTCTATTTGGGACCCCCAAAATAAAATACTTCTATTACTAACATTTTACCATTTTCCTTCTTCTCTTCTAACAATATTAATAATAATGCATATCATTTAGCAATATCTATTTAACTAGCATTTATGAAAATCCTTTCTCTTCATGTAAAAACTTGTATTTGAGCTATTCAATAGCCCAATCAGGGACACATAACTAATTAATGTTAATCTATAGAAGTGTATCTATGATACTGACTCTGCACGCAATCGTTGCAGACAAATACTTCTTACACGATTCTTCTGTAAGGAATTGTGTCACAGCATCCTGCTAATTTGACTTTTTAAATAATGTTACCTTGGGATGAAAAATATATTCCTCAAGGAGTGTTCTAAGATTTGCTTCATCCACTGGTGCCTGGTTAACCTACTGAGAGTCCCATGCTTGAAGGCAACTGCCTCTGCCCCTCTCAGCAGTCATCTGTGGTCACTATTTCCTTAGGTCAGGTTGAAGTTTCTTACCCATTTCCTCATGCCTATGTTGAGCTTCTGTTTGATTTGAGCTTGCATGGGGGCTTATGCATGCTGTCACCATTCCTATGAGTTCATGAGTAGCTGACCCGCTGTCTGGAAAACTCTGATTCCTTGTGATCATCCACCCCCTCTTGCTCTTAAAATCTCTTCATCCCCTCTGCTGCAATGATCCCTGAGCTTTGGAGGCCAGAAGTTTCATATAGATGTCTTCAGGACAAAAACAATAACAAAAAACTAAGAGGATCTGCTTAAATTTATTGGCTCTATTATGTATCTTATTTATCTGCTTTAGAAGGAAATTTGATATTGAAATTTCTTGAATGTCAGAGAACTTAACAATAGTTTATTCCAGGTTGAACTCAGAAATTAATGTGTAGTTAGTCCATGGTACACCACATATGCTGGTGGGTACAAATAGTCATTTGCCTGATCCCAAATTTATTTACTTTTGTCTGTATGCATAGTGTACATGTATGTGGTTATGTGTGCAAGTGTGTGTGGGGGTGTTTAAGTGTAGGTGTGAGTGAGTGTGCAGGCCAGAGGTGAATAATAGGTGACATGTCTTTTCACTCAGCACCTTATTTTTGGAAACAGAATCTCTCACTGAATATGGCCCTCACCTATTGGCTAGAATTTCTAGCGAGCACGTTCTGCGACTGCTAGCTCCCAAGGCTGTGTTTATGGACTTGAACCACCATATCTGGCCTTTTTGGCATGTGTGTTGGGGATCCAAATTCATTGCCCTCTGTTTCCCAGCAGGCACTATTCACGTATCACCCCAGTCTCCAAATTTATTTTCAGCTTTACTTTTATCGCAAATTTTAGTTACTTTTTAAATAATTTATTTTTATCTTTAAATTTTTCTAACTTCATTGTATAATATATATATATATATATGATTTCATCTAGTATTATGAGTCTTCTCATTATCTTTCATTTTTTCCCTGAAAATGTATTTTACTACTAGATCTTTATAATTGTAATGACATATTGTGGTGAAGCAATATTTTGTGTAAAATATCTGCAGTTTATATCTGAAACCAAAGTGGGCTGATGGATTTTAAGAAGCAGCTTGTAAGCTCATTCATTACTAAAAGAATGGTAAGCCTTGAATAATTTCACTAGGTGCTTAATGGTGCTTATTTTGGCCTTTCAGCAGGATACCTGATGATTATGTAAACTTCAATTTGCCAAAATCAGCAAATGAAACATGGCCCCATTCAAAATTATCATAACTTGCAATCAATAATGAAAGAGTAGAACTCATCCCATTGCTAGAGAGGTTTGTTACTGAAGTCCATTCAAGCTTTCAAAGGGTTCCTTAGATGGACAATGTATAAGTCCAAGTACAATATTCTCAATCATTTTCATAGGTATAAATTTGACCAAGGTCAGTCATCTGCTCAAATACTGAACTGATACCTAAACTGAATATAGCTGTAAAGATTTGCTAAACAATGCTAATATTTAATTTCTGTCAGAACATATGTTGGGACAATTTTTACTCAACATCCTCAATAGCTGTGTTTACAAACTATAGTTTGGTCACATTTAGAACTTCTAATGTGTCATGTAAAGCATTTATCTGTTGGTAACTGGTGTATCACAAGACATAAAGAGAAAGTGCCCATTTTCCTTACTGGTATGATACTCGGTAAGTTGCCCAAATTGCAGGGCATGGACCTAAATGGGAGTTTTGGATTATAATCGATAGACATTTAAAAACCAAAAATTTTAAAATAAATAAATAAATAAGTGTAAAAATACTTAAAAAGAAAAGTAAAAATAATATTGGAGACTATGAAATTAGAGAGGATTAGTGGGGTGTTCTAGTTTCTTTCCATTCTTTCTATTTGGGGGAGGAAAGGATTCATTTTATGTTACATGTTTCAAGTCACAGTTCCTCACTGTGGGGAGTCAGGGTAGGAATGCAAGGCTGGAACCTGGAGGCAGGAGCTGAAGCACAGACCATGGAGGAACGCTGATACCGACTTGCTCTTTGGTACATGGTCACCGTAATTTCTTATAAACACAGAATCACCTGCCCAGGGCTGGCAATGCTCACAGAGTGCTGAGCCCTCCCACATTGTTCAACAATAAAAAAAAAAAAAAAAAAAATGCCTAATGGACACACCCACAGGCCAATCCAATGGGGATGAATTTCCTCAGGTGAGGTTCCTTGTAGCCAGGTGTGTGTCAAGTTGACAACTAAAGCTATCCAGCACAAGGGGACAGGGTGGAGAAAAGAGGGGATCTGAATATGATCAAAATATATGAAATTCTGGAATCAACGAAGACTGTATATATATATATATCTTTTACAAAAATTGCCTTACATATACCTTTTATTTAATTACCAACAGCCAAACTCTTTGACAGACTTGAAATGGTACTTCTAACATTTTTCCAATGCTAAGAAAACCTAATTATTGCCTTCTATCACCTTCCAATTAAGGAAGCATTTATCTATTGCTTAACAATGGAAAATATACCATTAGAAAGGGTTTTGATTCTTGATTCTGTAATAAACAGGTGGTTTTCAGTCTTTGCAAGAAATTTTGGAAATGACATATTAGAAATTCCAAGTGATCACTAAGTTTACTTAAACATGGACGGCAATTTCGTAGTTGAGACAATACTGAAATAGCACAGCAAGAATTTAAAATAAGGAAAATATCTCTTTTTCAGTATTATCAGTAATAATTTACTTTCAGTGAGGATATGTAAGAGGAAAGCTTTTGTCAACAGATGTTCTCCTTTATATCTATTTGAAAACTTCAGCAATGAGAAGCTGGCAAGGTCAACATATATCCACTTAACTCTTGAGACCAACACAAAATAAGGGTTACATTATTCTAAAGCAGAAGTGATTATCCATTTCATACAATACAGAACTTCAAATTAGCTAAAATGATTTTTTTTTCAAATTCACCAAAAACCTAGGATGCTGATTTGAGATTCATTAATATTCAGTAAATGTATAAGATGAATTCTCTTTCTGTCACTTCTCCCATTCTCAAAGAATGAAACAATGTGGCAGAGATGAATGGCCCTAAGTAACTCCCTGCAGGATATGGTTTCATGACCCAGTGATTATTCTGTCATTATTCTGCATGAGACAGCACCAGAACTGTATATGCTTTCAGCCACAAATCCAAAGACCAAAAGGTCAAGGTACTTAGCAGCGTGAGATTCCTTCAATCTGGCATTTGCGCTTACAGCAAAAGCCATTGTAATTACATAATTAAAGTGTTAACATAGATATAACGGCTTATGCAGTGGAGTCTACTGTGAACAATAATTGACTGAAATCAGAAGATAAAACATCAGTTTCTTTTGAAGCATCTAGGATATCAACATAATAAATGCATTGCACGATAATCTTTGATCAATTTAATTAGGCGTAGTTTTGAAATATCTCTTGCACCCTGCTTACTCTATTTTTATTTTAAATAATTTTATTTCATGAATTGTGGATTTTGACATTCCATCCAAGTCTTTCATTCACACTTATTTGTTCTGCATCTTAGGAGAATGGAACATTTAATTCATCAAGTTCTCTTACAATTCTATTGACAAGTGAAGTCATACTTATGAGTCAATAGGTCAGAAGAGGTTTATTTGCTATTATGAAATAGAATCCATCTCAAATTAGCTTTACTAAATTAAAAGAGATTAATTCCATGCTCTATTAGAGAATATTGAGTTCCCAAATGTAACTTTAGAAAACAGGATTTCATATTGCTCAGATAGGTGGGACTTAGATGTCAAACTTTTTAGGTGTTGTAGCCAAATGTAGTCATATTTTGATAATACAGGCAAGAAATAAAGTGGAAGGTTTCACCAAATATCTAAATCTTCACTCCTTGATTTCTTTTCCACAGTGTATTTCTCTGTACCCTGAACAGCAAATTTGACATTTAGTTTGATTTGTCCACTGATCTTGATGCCAGTTTTATCCTAGATTTTTAACGCTGCACTTGCAAGACAATGTTTCATGAGTTATAGGGCTTAAAAACAAAAGGATTCAAACTTCCTTTTGTAGTATAAATATGAAATGTCCCCCAAAGGATCACATGTTTGAACCTTAGTAGTCAACTGGTGGCACATTTTGGGAAGGTTACAGATGCTTTATGAAGTGTATCCTGGCTGGAGAAGGTGGGTCACTTGAGGTAACTTTTAAGGTTCCACAGCCCAGGCCCATTTCCTTTTCTCTTTCTGCTTACCGAGTGCAAATATAATGCAACCTGCAGCTTCCTAGTCCTGATAACATGCATTCCCCATCACTACTGTCTTGACATGATGGACTGGACCCCTGTGGAACTGTAGGCCAAAATAAGTCCTTTCTCCCCAAAGTTGCTTTGATCTGGTATTTTGTTGGATCAATGTGTAAAGAAGATACCTCAGTAAGTTTATTGGTTCCACTTTTTCTTTATGATATTAAAAAATAATGATCTAGGACAATATATTTTAGTAGTATATTTTAAATATGTGTAAAATGAGTAACCAATAGTTTATTTTTAATAACAAAATTCTAAGTATATGAATATTATCATATACTTAATAATTACTTATAAAATAAACTTGTGCTTTCACCAATTTTATAACTATGACATGTGGAAATTTAACATAAATTATTATCACCACAGAAAAATAAAATAGCTTTCTTTCACTCTTAATACTTAATTCCCAGATTTCCTGGTGAATGGAAGCCAGAGCTGAAACCCAAGGCCAACTCACTGAAGTCTGTGCTCAGTTTCATCTCAGGGACGTTTATACCACAGAGTAGGGGTTTAATTCGTTAACAAAGTCCAGTGTTTGAAATTTGGAGAACTGATATGATATCCCCTGCCAATTTAAAGACCTTAACCTTAGTGATAGTCCCAAACTATAGGACTTTGTGTTAGAAAGGGTCCTATATGTGTCTGATTTGATAATGATAGTGGTCCCCAGTATAGATCACAGAATAGAGTGTATTAACCTGTCCTTATTTGCTACAATCCATTTAATTCATAATGATCTATGAGTGCTCACATAATTTTTTATTAATTTCTTACTAGTTGCTGTCTAGTCGAAATGTACATGAATGTGCATACCACTACACATAGAAAAACTCACACAAGAAAATCCATGAGGTAATGGTAAAAAAATTAGCAAAGTTAACTAAATGAAATAGCTTTCAAGATAGGGTATTTTTTTTTCAGATCTGAGGACTGAACCCAGGGCCTTGAGCTTGCTAGGCAGGCACTCTACTGCTGAGCTAAATCCCCAACCTCTAGACTGGGTGTTTAAAGAAGAATTTACTCTGCAATAAATACCTTGTCTAGTTATGAGCAAAAGTTAAGATACTTGTCATCTCTAAGATGAATGATCAGCAAGTCACCACTTAGGTACTCAGTATGTTGTGAGATGGCCAGATGAAAATAAAATTGGATATGCTTTTCTTCTTTTCAGAAATCTGCAGGTACAGCATGAACTATGTATATGAAGGAATTAGGCATTTATGAATAAAAACACTGTTCCTAATTAAAAACACTCATGCTGTGGAATATGTTGTTGAAAGCTATGTCAGTGACATGAGTTCAGGGCTGGCAAATGGCACATTCCTAGACAGATTAGGAGGGAGCAAGGCAAGGCTGGAAAAGAGAGGACCCCACTCTCCCACAGACACTATGACTTTTAGATTAGAGAAACATGCAGGGTTTGGATTTTAAATAACAAAATGACTCTCAGATTTAGATTAATCTGCAT
Organism: Nannospalax galili; assembly: GCF_000622305.1. Taxonomy (NCBI): domain Eukaryota; kingdom Metazoa; phylum Chordata; class Mammalia; order Rodentia; family Spalacidae; genus Nannospalax; species Nannospalax galili. The sequence goes on from NW_008358517.1 coordinate 549,246, forward strand.
GCTTAACACTATGTGGTAATATTACTAAAGGAGGTGCTTCAAATTTCAAACTCCACATCAGTGTTTTCTCTAATTCAAACAATGAGAATTAACATACACAGCTGAAGCGGAATGAAGACAGATGTGCTGCTCTCTTGCTCCCTCTGAATTTCCTAACTGCTCATTTACAATAATCCATGTTATTTCTCTACATGTGTATCATTATCACTTCCACCAAATCAAAAGCCGTCTATGAAATGTTAAGTAATATGAAAATCTGAGGTGGCGTAGTCAAACTCAGCTTAATGAAATTCCTGTTTTTACTTGAATCTGACCCATTTACTGTCTATTCTGATGGTGCTCAGAGACCCAGTCTTCATTCACCAGCACCTTTCAGAACCACATAATTCAAACCACACATTAGAGTAGTTTTTAATCTAGCTCTTCTCTCTGCAGCACGTACACGTTGTATCAGTTATTTCTGTTCCTGTGATAAAAACCATGATGTAAGTCAACATAAGGAAGAGTTTGTTTCTTGCTGTGGTCTGGAGGGCTAAAATTTATACTGGTGGTAAAGGCATGGCAGTTACAGCAGAAAGCTGAGACACCACATCTTAACTATACACACAGGAAATAGAGGAGCAAACTGGATGCCGGGTGAAGCAATAGCCTCTCAAAGCCTGCTCCCTTTGACATTCTTCCTCCAGCAATGCTCCACATCGGGAAAGTTCCATAACCTCCCCAAACAGTGCCACCAACTGGACAAGTGTTTACATCTGTGTGTCTATAGGAGGTCTTGCTCATTCAAACCACAACACAAGTGTTGTAGTTTATTTATCTCTAAAAAGATGATGACTCTTTCAGAAACTTCATGTATGATCCATATTTTCATATTAAGGAAAGCATCTCACTTTTTGTAAAATGATTGTCCCACAGATGCTATGTAACACATGACTTCAAACTCAAAACGGAGTTTTTGAAACTGCTAATACATATTTTAAAACCTGAATGTCACTGTGAAAATCCATTATCTGCGCAAATATACCCGTTTTTACAAAACAGTGAGAGTGCTGTTTATGTCATTCCAAGTATTCTGGATATTTGACATCCTCAGCATTGACATTCTCAACACCTATCATGCAAATAATGAAGAATGTCATTCAATCTGTGAGCTATATTTTGTCCAAGTACTGTCGATTCTGGTAAATCCTGACTGCTCTTCAACACTTCAGATTTCAAAATGAAACAACAAAACTCAGGATGGTACATATCACATTCTCCAACTTTCAACTTATCAATTCATTATTTGTAGGACACGCATCATGAAAATAGCTATGGCAAATTTCTCTAACATACAGATAGATTGATGATAAACAGATGATACATAGATGATAGATAGATGATAGATGATAGATAGATAGATAGATAGATGATAGATAGATGATAGATAGATAGATAGATGATAGATAGATGATAGATAGATAGATAGATGATAGATAGATGATAGATAGATAGATAGATGATAGATAGATGATAGATAGATAGATAGATGATAGATAGATGATAGATAGATAGATAGATGATAGATAGATGATAGATAGATAGATAGATGATAGATAGATGATAGATAGATAGATAGATGATAGATAGATGATAGATAGATAGATAGATGATAGATAGATAGATAGATAGATAGATAGATAGATGATAGATGATTAACGGGTTTCAATTTCTACTAGGAAGGACTAGTTTCTAAAGTAATTGTTTTTATTTTATTAAAAATGTAAGGAGGGGCTGGGGAGGCGGCTAGCTTTTAAGAACACTAAATGCTCCTCCAGAGGACCTGGGTTTGATTCGCAGCACCTGCATGGTGATTAGCAAATGTCATAACTATAGTTCCAAGGGGTCCAGCACCATCTTCTGACCTCCATGGGCATTGCATGACACATGTACACCTACCTACATGCAGACAATACACTCCTACATATAAAATAAAAATAATACACAAGATTTTTTCTAAAAGCACAAGAGTAGCCAGGTGTGGTGACATACATCTTTCATACCAGCACTGAGGAGGCAGAGATAAATGAGGCTCTATGAGATCAAGGCAAGAATGGTATACATCGTGAGTTCCAGGACAAGTGCAGCTACAGGAAGACTCTGTCTCAAAAGAAAATAAACAAAACATAAAAGTGCAGATGAAATATTTGTAGAAATCCTTTTACTTGCTGGGCAATCAAACATACAGGAATGTAGTACCTGAGAAATGGGAGACAATGTGGGAATGAAAATGCAGAGTGTATTTCTGGCTGACTTGGGAAACACATATTAGTATTATTTGAGTTATAGAGGCCTAAAATGTATAACTTGAGCAAAATTCTGTATAGAAATCTCCCAAAATATTCACTTGGGACTTTTGAACACTGATCTGGTTTTTGGTCTGTTACTCAGTATTACAATCAGTGGGAAAAATATTTAGCTCAGGACACGAGGTTATGATTCTCAGAACCAAGACAGGAAAAAACTGTAAAATGCATAAAAAGTATGCATACACATGAAGAATAATGTCCTTTCTCCTCTGTGTGGTTTGGATGAGTGTACCCCAGAGACCATGGATCAAGGCTTGCTGCTTAGGACAGCAGGACTGCCATGGTTTGGGAAGAAGCAGCCTGGTGATAGGTTGTGAGATCATCAGGCTCATGCCTTTGAAGGTGATGGTGAGTGGGGCACCGCTGTGCCCTGTCTCTGTTTTCTGACTTGAGATTTGAGTTCCTCTTCTGACATGAACTCCCGTTATGGTGTTCGGCAAAACCAATAAAGGCACAAAGTCTTGCACTTGAATAACCAGAAGCATCAGCAGTTGGGATTCAAAACTTGAGAGATATTAGGAAGGGGCCCTAAGCCAAAGAATACAGGTGGTTCCTAAAACCTTGAAGCAAGTTTGGTTAATAAACAGACCAGATGCTCAGTCTTACTACCACAATGAACTAAAATAAATTCTTCCTGTATTATGAATGAATGAATATGAAAATGGTATCTCTCTACTTTGTTTCTATAGAAATAATTTATTGAAGTAAGAATTGTTTTCATAGCCTATCATTTGTGATAGTATTTTTAAAAGAATAATTGGCCTCGTGTGTTGGTGCATGCCTTTAATTCCAGTACTCAGGTCAGAGGAAGGTGCATCTCTGTAAGATCGAGGCCAGCCTGATCTACATAGCGACTTCCAGACCAGCTTGGGTTTCAGGGAGACCCTGTTTCAAAAGGACATCCCCACAAAAAAAAAAAGAAAAAGGAAAAAAAAAAGAAAATTGGCATTTTGATTAAAACAATGACAATGGGGAGGTGATTATCTTTTATCAAGGATTGTGATTAGTCAAAGGTAGCCTATATACACACCAAAGTACTATCTTTGAGAAAATATTTAAAAGTAGTAATAGAGGGATAGAGAAGTGACTCAGTGAGTAAAGTGCATGTTGCATAAGCATGGGGACCTGAGACTGAATCTCTTGTAATCACATGAGTAGTTGGATGCGGCAGCAGGTCCCTGTGACCTCTGCACTGGGGTAGGGAGCAGAGCCCGACTGAACCCAGGCAGCATAGATGGATGAATGAGCAGCACGTTTAGTGAGAGACCTTGTCTCAATAATATGATGGAAAGTGATGTGATCAAACACAACATCTGACCTTGAACTGTGACTCCCATACACAAGTGTACCTCTACAAGATCCATACACTACCATGTACACACAGCAAGTTGGAAAAAAATATATACATTTGTACTCAACATATGCTAAAGGCTCAGATCTTGCTATAAATTCTGCTCTAATTTGATATTCAGATTTTATTAAGTATATTAGAACGCAAAGAAAAAGATGTAATAAGCAGAAGTTGAAAGATAAGACAGTTTTAAAACTATCTTAAATAACTACTGTGTGATACACACACAGAAACACACACACACACACAAATCAACAACTTAAAAAGTGAATTATATTTGAGGAGGAAGCATAAAAACATATGTCATGTTATTTAGTAGATGTGATAAACATTACCATTGAAATCTACCCGATGACTTTACAGACATATGCAGGTGCTAAGGATACTTATGCAACTGATTATGACTACTAATAATCAAATACATACAGATTTGACATGCGTGTGCCAACATCCCAGTGTCATTAGCAAAAACAACGAGCCTTTCTGTAAGAAACAGTGTATTTTATGTCTTACAGGGTTTATACTGAGTTCAGTACTGTATAACTGTATTAATTCAACAATGAACCTAAAAATTTTATAGTCACTTTTGAAAGAGATGAATCTTTGCTCTGGAAAGTGTTATTGAGTATGTTAAAGCTGTAATGAAATGCTTCTAAAAAATAAAAAAAATTAAAAAATTTATTTATTTACTTGCTTATTTATTGTATATATGAGTATGTTGATTGTGCAAATGTGGATCATATGTATACATTGGTCTCAGAGCCCAGAGTCTGTCTCTCTCTATGTATATATGTGTATGTGTGTGTGTGCATGTGTGTTTCCCTTTTTTCTTTATTCCTTTTGGTTTTTACTTTTGCTATGGTTTTATTTTATTGAGATGGTGTTTCTATCCATAGACCTTAAAGTCATGGCAATTTTTCTGCCTCGTCCTCCTAAATAGTCAAATTACAGGTATGATCCTGATTCATCATGCCAAAAATTTTCTTTATCCTTTTAAATAATGTGTAAGCAACTTTTGCTGCTGCTATACTGTTTTCAAAGAAGTTACTGGAACAAATGAAGGAGAATATGAAAGTTTGCTAGGATAGTAAGATTTGATAAATGAAGTAGTTGAAATAAAAAATCTGTGTGAAAAGTTACATTCTCAGTTTTCCTGATAATTGTAGATTCTTTTGAGAAAGACATAAATGATAAACTTTTTATATCTTAGTGGTGTATTATTATCTTCATAAGGACAGACTTCACAAATGTATGGTGTTCATGTATTTTGCATTTACTTTGTTATACCAGAAATTTTATCATTTCATTTTTCCTGACTCCTGTTTACACATCAGGATATCTAAACTCACGTTTAAAGATTTGGAGCTTAGATTCACAACAGTGAATGAGAGTTACTCTTTCTCCCCATCCTCACCAACATGTGGTGTCATTTGTTCTCTTTATCTTAATCAATTTGATTGGGGTGAGATAGAATCCTAAAGTGGTTTTGTTTTGCATTCCCCTAATTACTAAGGATGATAAATATTTTTAGGGTATTTTTTAGCAATTTCAATTTTTTCATTTGAAATTAATTTGATTTTCATTTAAGGCTTTTACTTAATAGTTACGTCTCTCATTGCTGTGACAAAGTACTTCACAAAGAGAACTTTTAGCATGGGGTAGATTGAGGCAGCTGTCTCCTTGTCTCTGCAGTGAGGAATCAAAAGATCTCAGGTACTGTTGTTCAGCTGTCTTTCACGTTTTCAGTTAGGACTCTACCCCATGGATAGTGCTAGCCACATTTCAGGTGGATATTTCATGTTGAAATGTCCTGGAAACACCATCAAAGGCACAGATACAGGTGTGTTTCTATGGTGATTCTAAATCTAACCAAGTTAACAATATTAACTATCTCCTAACTCAAATGAGAATCTGTTATTATAAAGCTACATCTATGGTGATTCTAAATCTAACCACGTTAACAATTAATATTAACTATCTCCTAACTCAAAGGAGAATCTATTATTATAAACCTACATTTTAATAATGAATATTTTAAAGAACTATTTACTAGGCAGGCATGGTAAGGCCAGCACGGGGGATACCAATCAGGACCGTTGTCGTGCTTCCACAGCTAGCTGGATACACCCTGAGACCCTGTCTCTGAAAGAAAAGAAAAGAAAAGAAAAGAAAAGAAAAGAAAAGAAAAGAAAAGAAAACAGGAAAGCTACAAATACTGAAATACTGCTTACTCTTTAAAGTGTAACTAAAGTTTGCAAAAATCTAGTATAACCTTCTAATAGTGGCTCCAATATTCAAACTTTGTCTGTAGTTTCATGTTCTGAGTGTCATCTACAAACATATGAATATTAATTTTAAGAAATGATGGAGAATTAATCATTTGTAAAATTTCTGCAACCAAATGTGCTTCATATATTTAAGATATGTTTCTTTATGAAAATGTTAAAATGAGTCAAATCGTATATGTACATGCATATATCTTATAGATAATATAATTCAAACTATATATTGTATAGATAATATAATTTAAAATTTTGTGGCATATTTAATATAACTTTTAAATTTGTGACTTTTGAAAGAAAATATGAACACAGATTTACTTTAGTGAATAGAAAATATGAATTTCTGGTCCTTGCAAAATTTCTGATTACTCTTCTACATCGTATCAAATCTTACCAAGATATTGTGGAAAATAAAAAGAAGACATTTGAGCATAGTAGCATACTCTTCAATACCCTTAGATAAGACATAGGAAGAAGGAACTGGACAGATGGCTCAGGAGTCTTGAAGAGGGCCCAGGTTCAGTTTACAGCACCCACAGGTGGTTAAAAATCACCTATAACTCCAGTTCAAGGGGATTAGACCTCCACGGTCATTGCACGCATGAGTGCACTTGCATACATGCAGGTAAAACACGCACATAAAAATAAAAATTTATAAAGAAATTGGAAGCAATAATGGGGAAATAAATTGCATATCCACATGGACTCCCAACTGAATCTGAACTCTTTTTCTTTCATTCCTTTGTTAATTTTGTTTTGAGCAGGGTCTCCCTGTAGCCATAGCCAGCCTGGAACTCACAGAGATCTATGTGCCTCTACCTCCTCTACCTCCTGGGTGCTGAAACAAAGGTGTGTGTCCCCAGGATCCATTGTCCTCCTTCCTTTTATCTTCTCTTTGCATCTTTCTTTTCTTTTATTTCACTGTTTTGAGATAGGATCTCTGACCTGTAACTCATTATATAGACAGACTTAACTCAAACTTGTTTAATTGCCCTGACTCAGCCTTGCAAGTGCTAAGATCATTTAGTTTAAACTGTTTTAGACAGGAATGTTGATAGATACAGTTGTATATATCTATTCTCGGGGGAATGAAGCAGGAGGATCACCATGAGATTGAGGTCAACATGGTTCTAGGCTGAAGACTGAGAAAGGCAAAGGATGAGATGTGTTTATGTTTCTATATACAACATACACAGGTACTGTACAGGGAACAACCTGATGCAGGCAGTTTACTTTCTCATTTTTTGGTGTGACTTGTCTGAATTCATTATTGATAAGATCATAGGAAGCAGTATGAAGACCTTGTACCTGTCTCTTTCCACAGATTGTCTAATGTAATATTTAAAAGTTTATTAAGTGACTTAATTAAAATAATATTTTAGTGTTGGCACCTCTATGGATATGTAATTTCAAGCATATATTTGAGCAGAAATTTTTATAGTTCAGACTTTGAAGAAATTATTTGGATTAATAGAATTCTTAGCTGCCAAATATAAATGCCTTCACTTTGTCAGACAACATTTTCTGTAAACTTTTCTTTAAATAGAGAAAGGTAAAGTCTTAATTTGAAAGCTTCATACTCATAAAACAATAAATATCAGTGAATGAGTAAAAAACTGTTTATGAATATTTTCAGCTATGTGGGACTGTTCTAGAGTGGGAATGTAGAACACTTAAAATATTTTATTTATTTCTCACAATTATTTTTCTTTTGATGATGAAGATTTTCTTCATAAAATCCTATAAAATCCACAATTAGCTTGAAAAAAATCATCTTGTCAAAATGTACAAGACTGGAAATGAAAAAGTGCTGGACATATTTCCAGTCCCTGGAAACCTTTAATACCAAATAAATAACAAAATGATGTAATAATTGCACTTGTATAATTTATCCTTTTAAGTAGTATTGTTATTAAAAAATATCTTAGTTCTTGAAAAAAAAGGGATCAAAGCAATTTAAGTTTAGTAAGCTCGCCCAATTGAAGTAGCCCTGTCTGTTAATAAGGACGAATAAAAAGCATATTTCTGCAGTTGGCTACCCTGCCAGCTTCCTCCCTTTTCACATCATCCTGTATGTTACAGGCACATGGAGGGAGATGCATGTTTATGAGTGGTAGCTGAGAACAGTTTCTGCAGGTATTTGTGCCTACAGATATTTGTGACTAAGCTCTGTAATTTATAAATTTCATGGACATACAGATTATTTGTTCTTTTAGTTTTGTCAATTACCAGCAATTGCTAGATGATTCTTTATCTGTTATTCATGTGTCCATTAGATCATGACATTTCGGTTCATTCCTGAAAATACATCTCACTCCTTCTATGAGGACACTGTCTAGAAGATTTTTCAGTAAAAAACTGTTTATGAATATTTTTTTTTGTTCTAGAATATAATGTTAGAGGGCTAGAGAGATGGCTCAGCAGTTAAGACCGTTGGCAGCTCTTGTAGAGGACCCAGGTTAGGTTCACAGCTCCCATATGGGAACTAACAAGGATCTGTGACTACAATCCAGGAGAATCTGATGCCCTCTTTTGACCTCCATGGGCATTGCACAACATGGGTGAACTTACATACATGTAGGCAATAAACTCCTCCACATAAAGAAAAAAAAATAGTGCATGCCTTTAGTCCCAGCACTCAGGAGGCAGAGGCAGGCGGATCTCTGTGAGTTCAAGGCCCGCCTGGTCTACATAGTGAGTTCCAGGACAGCTGGGGCTACAGGGAGACCCTGTCTCAAAAAGACCAAAAAAAAGTAAAAATAATAATTAATAAAATATTTAAAAACCTAGAATACAATGTCAGGATATAATACTTCATGAAAGAAACACCAAATGGATTGGTCTGTCTACATTACCTCACTGATCATGCTGTAGCACATAGAGTGCCTACAAATTCCTACAAAGAGAAAACAAAGCTTATGAGATAGCACCACATTCATGAACACTGCTGTTCTTCCCCAAGGAAGGGCCTAGAGAAGGAACACACCACATCATTTATAACCACATCCTGTCTTTTATTCATTCTTTATGTTTGTTATCATTCTTGAAGTCTTGTCATCTTTGTTCAAACTTGAAACACCAAACCTTTGCTCACATACAAAGGAGCATGTGTTCGACATTTCACATAAATATAGACAAGAGAACTCCAGGCTTAGCTTTGACAGGTAAGAAAATGATGAAATAACCTAAAAAATTCTCCCACTCTCCATAATACCTGTTTCTAACTCCTAGTATCTCTGCTGTCAAATTCTTGCTTTAATATTAAAGCTGAGATTTATCAGCTTTTTATTCTTGTGAATTCTCGAACACCCCAAAATGCATCACCCATTCCTATCTATGAAAAGCAAAAAGGAAAAAAAAAACCAATCTATGTTAAAGAAGGATGGAAAGAAAAAATATTCAAATATTTGTTACAAGTATGCATATACTTTCATGTATATAAAAATGAATGGTTTGGATATTTACATACACATATATATGTACATATGTATATATATGTATAAATTTGTAAACTTTGTGATAATTTTTTTATTTTTTGGTATAACCTAAATACACAAGCTGATAAATGTATACACAGGTACATGTGTACACATGTCAGATATACATATATATATCTAACATAAATATATGGTGATAAATTATAATGGTTATTTTCTGGCTTGGAACATGAGAACCTGTTGCTCCCAATAAATTTACTAAGAGAAACAGAAGTGATAAGCACCTGATTTAATCATTACCCATTTTACACTTGATGGTACCTTTGCTCTCTGTAATGTTATACAAATGTGTAGTTATTACTATATAAAAATTGAAATATTGAAGTTAAAATTCCATAATGAATAGCATCCAAACTACAGCCATGAAAAATGTTCATTCAGTCCATTGATGAATATCATATATGTTTTTCAATTTAAATCAATCACAAATAACAGACTAGAGAATTTATATGGTCTTTAGTTGATATGTTAATCTAATGAAGTCTTGACCATAAAGCAGTTAATTCTCTTTCTTCTAGCTAAGAAAATGAAAATATTAGCTAAGGGTCTTTTGAGATATAAAGAATAAAGTGTAAATTACCATAACAAGTGTAGTTGACTACTGAAATACATTGCATGCAATTCAGTTGTACACCTGCATAAGCACATAGATATAGAGGTGTTATAGAAATTAAAGTTTTTACAAGATTGGCTGACCTTTACATGTCAAAATTATCTGCCAACATTGGAAGAAAGAATCACATTCAAATGGACTAAATAAGAAAATAACACAATCCTGTGTTATTTAAATATTTATTTTCAATGTGATTTTTTTTAACCAAAACATAAATCTTTGAGAAATGTAATTAAAATATCAAACTATGCAAATTAATTTATTTTAGAGACTGACAGCGGTTAGTCTCCCAAGCCAACCATCTTCTGTCGTCTTCTATTATTCAAGTCTTTCTTTTTAATTTTTCAAAAAAAAGATAATAGCCACTTCACGAAGAAAGGACCTTTTAAAGTGCAAATTATTTTATATATCATTTACAGCCTTATATTTTGCTCTTAATTTAGAAATGGGCTAGTGAAATGGCCTGCATTATTCATTCTGTTTTAAAAGACAACAATGCATTTCTAATTTTACTAGTTACCCTACATTTATAAAACACTTTGAAAAAGAAATAAAAGAATGTCTTTTGTGTTACCAACATTATCTCCTTGAATTTACCTCATCATGATAATATTTGAGATATACAAATACTTATCTTGATTGTTATTTTTATCTTACATTTAGAGGAATTAGTGTCAAATTTGTCTGGATCAAGAATGGAGCTTTTCTTACATTTGTGTCTCATTTAGTCATTCTTTCAAAAGAGTACTATTTACTCTGGTTTCCCTTAAGATTACATAACTCCTTTGTGCTCTAGGAATTCAACAAAAAGTAGATACACTGACAGAACTGTGGAGTCTCATTCATTCAATTTCATCAAATTAAGCATAGCCAGAATTATATAATTGAGGGGACAGATGTATGATTGTTTCTCAACATTGATTTGCCTTAAGCATTATACAATTGATAGCAGCATAAAAGAATCCTTGAAACAAGTTTATTATAAACTTTTAATCAAGTATATCACAATATTTTAAAAAAATCTGACATAATCTCAGACATATATATTGAATACATATTATATATGTGTGTGTGTATCTACATACATGCAAAACTTGAAGTGAAATTTACAATCATAATTAAAATTTAATTTCAGTTAAATTTATGTTATATTTTGAGCCATTAGTGTATAATAAGTACAGGTGCATTTGTGGCAAAGACATGGTTTTCTTTAATTTGTTATTTAATATTTTTAAATAAAATAATAGAAGTGGAATTTAATAATTCCAAAAAGACATTTTGTAATGTGATTTTATAAATATACTTATTCAAGTTAATATATGCCTTTTACCACCTTTCTCTCTCTCATCTCTCCTTTCCCTCTGAATTTTTACATCCTTGATTCATTGCACTGAATGTGTTTCATATACTAAACAGGGTTTCAGTTGTACTGAAACAGTGTTCTCTTATTTATTCAGAAAGACACTTTTTAAAATTTATGTGAATATTTGCTACTTAAGTTTTCTTGAAATTACATTACAATATTCCATAATACAAGCAGTTATGTATGCATGTTCTCTGTTAGGATTGTAGTGAACACTAAGTTACATTTCAACTTACCAACTGCTATTACTATATTACTATTGTTATTTGGGAGCAAAGGGTTGACATAGGGTCTTTACTGTATAGCCCTGACCACCCGGGAAATTGCTCTGTAGACAAGACTGGCATTGAGCTTGAAATAATCTTCTTCCTCTGCTACCATGCCCAGAAACCACCAAAATGATCATATTATGAATTTAAACAAAGATTCAACTAAACTCAGATTTGCTTAGGGTCAGTGAACAGACTGTATCAAGGAAAAGATATTCCTTATACCATGCACATTTCTTTTTCAGCATTCTTCACAAAGCACAGACCGCGTAAAGTGTCAACTCAGCTGATGGCAAAGAAGAAGGCATCATTTGCAAAATGAGCTCATGAGCAAATCTGCTTTCAGCAAATACTTTCTCAGCATTAGTCAAAATTAAATGTTCAACAGCATACATCTTGAAAGTGATGGAACTAGGATTGCAAAGACATTGATATCTACCTTTTACAAAGACGTTCCATATTAAATCATAGCAAATATAAAAGTTGCAGTGTACTGAAAAGAGAGGAATTTTCAGAAATCCCATATCTTATAGTTGATTGTATTTTTCAAAAGGCAGATTATGATTTTAGAGAAGGTAAAATGCATAGAATTTTCAGCAACTAAATTCATTATTAAACATTACTGTATTTCACTTGTACTCAATAGAATTGTTGCCATGAATCTGAGAAGTCTGTATTTTACTTCTTGACATACTGAATAGCAGAATTATAAGTATGTGTATATAAATGGAAAATAAGTTTATTTTAAAACATGAACCATATCTATACTAAAAAAAACACTATATGAAATGTTTTAGAGGATACTATTTTAAGAAAAAGATTTTTTTTAAACCTTCATTCGTTTTTTATTTTGTGTGTATGAGTGTAATGCCTGCATGTATATAAGTGGACCCATATCATGCAGTGCTCACAGTCAAAAAAAAAGGTGCTGGATCCACTGGAACTGGAATTATAGATGGTTGTTAGCTCCCATACGGATGCTGGGATTCAAACCCGGGTCTCTTGCCAGAGCAGTCAGTAGTCTTAATCGCTAAGCCATCTTGCCACCCCCAAGAAAATGATTTTTTTAAATATAAGTGTATTAGAGCTGAAAGACACTAGAAATAGAGAAAAGTGTGCTTTCTTGCCTTTATGATAAGGTATATCTTTAACTAATATTATTTCACATTCATTGGAGTAGAAACTACATCTGGTCCATTTTTTCATCTCTCTGTATTATCATGTCCATCACAACTATATTACTATATAGTTGTACTACTACTTAAGAAATATATTCAGGAGCAGTGAACTATAGTTAAAAAATCACACAAATCAAAGTTCAATGAAACATTTGTATTCTTTTTTATTTGTATTGCTTAAATATTTACAAATCTGTACTCATTTAGTATCCTTTTAATAATTGGTAGACAAGATAAAAAGTATGGTAGGCCATAATTATTGATAGCAAATCCCTTCTATCTTATTTTAATTTGCTAAGGCTGATGTACAAAATTAGAGGCTGGATGGCTGACTGGACAAAAATTCTTGAGGTTAGGTGTTTAAGATCAGATAATGAGTGATTAAACATGGAAGGACAGTGGTTTCTTGAAGCTTGGTTTGGATGTGGAGAGAGAGCTTTGATGGCAAAGAAATGTGAAGTTATTTTTAGACATGAACTTACTCATTTTTTGCTTCTTCTAAGGTATTTCTCATTGGCTTCTAGATATGTGCCTTCTCCTTGTGAACTCACAGGGTCATCTCTCCTGAATATATGTAATATCAAATTTCCTCTCACTAGAGTATCAGTGGTATCTAGGAATTCTATCTCATGCCTTTAATCCTAGCACTCATGTGGCTGAATCAGGAGGATTGCCATGAGTCTGAGTCCATCATCGGTTACAGAATGCAGCCCCCGAAACACAAACAGAAGTGAATAGCAGTGTTATGGACCCAAGGACAACTCTGATTGTCTTGCTGTAATTTCACCCGTAAAGAATATTTCTAACAAATGTGGTTGAACATTGGGGTTCTAGAGAATAGGACCTCAAAAACTGAATTTTACGGAAAAACACGTTCATCACCTAACACATCCTAATTGCTCAGGGGAGGATTATTTTATTCAAAGAGGATTTTGTGCAGGTGTAACTTGTATTATTTTCAGAAATTCAACTTAAGTAAATGTATAAACATGAGTATTTATTTGCAGCAGTATACACTATATAATGAATTATATTCTATCTTCTTTTGTCAATGCACAGATCTTGCTCTAGAAACACTCTTT
>NW_008358517.1:563436-571180 GCF_000622305.1 Nannospalax galili
ATCATTTCAATTGGAAAAGTAGTTTATCTTTAATTGTACATGTAAATATGCCATCTCTTGAATTAACTTCTCTACTCACATACACAATTCTCTACTATTTAAAAAAAATATAATATATTCATGCCAATAAATCCAGTACTCAGAAATCTGTAACAGGAAGACTGCCATGAATTCCAGGTCTGTCTGGGCTACGTAATGAGTATAAGAACAACCTTGACTATGGTATGAAATAGTGTCTCATTTAAATTTGGAGGATTTTTGCACCCTCACATTTCTCTTCAAGTGGAATCAAATAAAGATACTTGATAAGAATGCCAATCAAGTTAGATAATAGGGCTACTTGGCTAAAGTACCGGCTAATTCAAAGTCTTTAATCGTACTTGTCACATCAGTAAGTAATTATTGTTCTTTCAGTCATTCCTTGCACCTCATTTTATGGCTTATAAGACATGTCAGTTATTTTGTCTTTTTAACTCCCAGTCATCCTAGACCATCTTCAGTCTTTTCCACAGGACTCCAAACTTCAAGTTCCCTCTTCTTAATAAACAAATGAATAATTTCATGTTTAAAAATAACCTCAGTTTCTTTGCCATCAAATCTCACTCTCCACATCCAAACGACACTTCAAGATATCACTGCTTTGTCCATGTTTATCACTGATGTGGCATATAATTCTGGCCTTTGAGTTGATATATCTATATTAGTGAAGAAGAAAAATAATAAACCTATGCATTTAATGTCACTTTTGTTTGTTTTTGATATTATGTTTATCATGTTATTACTGATAACATGATCAGTACTCAACTTACAATGAGTACTCAAGATCTAGTACTCAACTTCCAAGGTTCCAGGAATGCTTACTAAAAATTTGTGCTGAAAAAAGAATCAAAACTAAGTGGTGAACATCAAAATCATCTTGAGAGGAAACAGACTTATCTAGTAGAACATCTTTGTAACTTCCCCACTTGTTAAGGCACATGCAATAAATTTTGTTTTTAAAGAATATCTTAACTCCTGCCAAGTATCTGCCCCTGCAAACATACCTGCAAAAAGAAATCCTGTTCGGTGGTCTTAGGGCACATACAAATCTGTGCTGGTAATCAAATTGGCTGCAATTTAAGCCCAACAATGATATAACATAAAAGAATGATGCAGGAAAATCTAAATTGTGAATAAACAGATTTTGGAGCATGCGATTTTCAGAAGGAAACTCTGTTCTAGTCATTTTTCATGTTTAAACGTTCCCAGTTTCTCTACAAGTCTCATTGGTGCCATGACTGTGCATGCTGAGTCCTGTGCCTCAGTGTCATGTACATTAGTTACTTTTCTCTGGCTATAAACTACCATAGACAAGGCCACTTATCGAATCATGATTTTATTGGGGTTACAGTTCATCACGGTGTGGAGGTATGGCAGGTTGTAGTCAGAGCAGAAACCTGAGAGCTCACATCTTCAGTCATGAACAAGAACTATAGAGAGGGAGACAGGAAGTGATGAGGACTTGTATTTTCTTTTTTATTGAATTTCTGTGTATTTCATACAGAATATCTCTATCAATCTTAATCATCTTTATATCCCCTTCCCCACTGACGCCCTTCCATACTGTACCCCCCTGCATTTCATATATTCTGGCATTTCTTTAAGGTATTGTGACAAGTTAGTGTTCCCAGACGTCCCTCAGTGCAAGTTCATCTACTGAAGTCTAGTCTGCCTATCTAGAGTCCGTCACTTTAGGAAAATAAGCTCTTGCTCACTCAGCAGTAATCAGTTGCCAATGTTTCTTAAGCTAATATTGGGGTCAGCTGTCCATTTCTCCAGTTCTATGCTGGGTTTTTGTCTCTTTGAATTTGCATGGGTTCCGTGCATGTTGACACCATTGCTGTAGGTTCTTATGAGCAGGGTCCCAGGAGCTTGTAGGACTCTATTTCCAAATGGTCATGCATGTCCTCCCTGGCTCTTGAAATCTTTATGCCCCTTCTTCCTCAATGGTTCCTGACCCCGGGATGGGTGTAGTTTTAATATAGGAGTCCTGTCAAGTATCAGCATTCTATAGAGTCTTAGTCACTATGCTTTGTCCATTTATGACCTTTTGCATTACTGGCCCCTTGTTACATGAGGGAGCTTCATTAACGAGAACTGAGATATAATTATTGTTTTCTTTGCCCCTTGTTTTATGTTCTGTGAGTGTTATGTGGAGAGACTGCAGTGTAAATATGCCACTTTGACTTGGGCAATTCACAGACAATGTTTGTGTGACCAGTTGTGGGACTCTGTAATAGTCTCCATCTGGTGGAAAAGAAGTTTCTTTGATGAGTGGTGACTGGTATATTTCTCTGTAAATAGAAGAATACATATTTTGAACACAGTAAGAAAACACATTAGTCTAGGAATGTGACAGTTTTGGGATTTTTCTCTAATATCTATGACCTCTCCACCCATATGTATTTGACTATGTTTAAAGTATGACAGGTGAGATTCCTCCCATTGAGTTCAAATAGGTACCCATCGATTGCCCCAAGATAAAAGTGCCACTACACCATATACCAATATCATATGTTGTGCAGGTCATTGATGTGGTTATTTGATCTTGAAACTTGTGTTGGGCCATTGGATGATGTTCTCCCTTAGCACTTGAATAGTGCTTTCCAAAACTATGACAGTGAGCCTTGAAAAGAAGTGTCTTCCAGGTCAGTTCCAGCTCCATTGATCCAAATCCTGTGTCTGAATTAGGTTCTGTCTTCAAAAGTAGGATCTTACCTCCAAGTTCTGGGAGGCGATCAATGGCTGGGGCAATAGCCTGTGTAATTTTGGGAATCTCTTGGACCACCCTGGCCTACAACTCAAAGGAAGGTTTCTCCTGTCTGGTACTATTTTTTATTATATAGCCTTTATCTATACACATGGACTCATGCAGAGATGCTGTATGTGTAATTTGTCATTATGTTGTTGGATTAGTATGATTCCCTCTTTAAAAATAAATCTAGCTAGGCATTATTATCTCCTCTCTCTCTCTCTCTCTCTCCATCTAACCCTTGAATTATGACTTTCCCATTTAAAGTGTCCCCCTTTTCCTCATCTCTCTCTTGATAATACCAGTCTCCTCTGATCTCACCTCTCTTGGGCTCTTTCTTTCCTTTTATCCCCAAAGTTCCATGTATAACTGTCCCTCTTCCCTCCCATATAAATATATTCAGTATATCCTTTTCTCTATTAGGAATATCTGTCTCCTACTCTTCTTCTCTCTCAGGTTTCTTCTTTCCCTTTACATCCTTAGTTCCTTTTAATTATCCTGGTTCCTGCATTTACATTAGGGTACATACTCACATATAAGGATTTGTTGCTATGATCCACATATGAGGCAGAACGTACATTGTTTGTTTGTTTATTTGTTTGAGTCTATGATACTTTACTTTGTATAACAATTTCTAGTTCCATCCATTTACCTGCAAGTTTCATGATTTCATCTTTCTTTACCACTGAGTAGAACTCCATTGTATAAATGTGCCAAGTTTTCATTATACACTGGTCATTTGAGGGGTATTTAGGTTACTTCCATCT
This sequence comes from Nannospalax galili, assembly GCF_000622305.1. Lineage (NCBI taxonomy): Eukaryota > Metazoa > Chordata > Mammalia > Rodentia > Spalacidae > Nannospalax > Nannospalax galili. Next base: position 566,995 of record NW_008358517.1, read on the forward strand.
CGTAGCTATTGTGAAAAGAGCAGCAATACACATGGATGTACAATATCTCTGCAATAGGATGATTCCTTTGGCTTTATACCAAGGAGTGGTATAACCAAGTCAAATGGTAGGTTCATTTTAGAATTTAAGACTTTTCCACACTAGTTTCCATAGGGTTTGCATGAGTTGCAATCCCACCAGCAGTGAATGAACATTCCCCTTTCTCCACATCCTCTCCAGCATTTGGTATAATTCGTTTTCTTGACCTTAGCCAATCTGACTGTTGTAAGATGAAATCTTAAAGTGATTATAATTTGCATTTCCCTAATTCTTAATGAAGTTGAACACTTTTTAAAGATAATTCTTAGTCATCTTTATTTATTCTTTTGAAGTGTCTGTTTAGATCCTTAGCCAATCTTTTAACTTGGCCACTTGCTTTCTTGATTCTTTGTTTTTTGAGTTTTTTATATATTCTTGATGTTAAACATGTCAGATGTATCACTGGTGAAGATTTTCTCCCACTCTATGGGTTTTCTCTTCACTTTCTTGGTTTTTTCTTTTTCTGTACAGAAGTTTTTAGTTTCATGAGGTTCCACTTGTTGATTCTTACCTCAGCCTCCTCCCGACTCAGTCTCCCCTAATGAAACTACAAGCATGTACCACTGTGCCTGCTTCAAACGCCCTCACAAATTTTTCCCTTTTCCTTTCTTTTCTTTTACCTTAGCAATTGCATCTGAATCCAACCTGTAGGTGCCATGTACAATGAGTGAATGTTGGTTGATTATTTCATTAACACAACTAGATATGATGAAGATAAAGACCAAGCATGGTATGAGCAATGTCTTGGTTGAACTGGAGGCTAGTTTTCAGACCCAGAGACATTTACTCGATTCTTTTTTACTACTTAGTAGAACAGCCTCAAACACAAAATACTTCAGTTCATGCTTTACTGGCAACTGTTTCTCCTCCCTTTCTTAGACAAGGAACAAACAATAAATTCCTTAGCAATTGATGTCTGATTTAGATAATCCTTTCCTGTACCTGTATATTGTAGGATTTTGCGAATGTTTTCTTCAAACAATTTTAGAGTTTCAGGTTTCACATTGAGCTCTCTGATCCATTTGGAGTTGACTTTTGTACAAGGTGAAAGATAAGGCTCTAGTTTCATTTTCTACATGTGGAGATCAAGTTTTACTGGCACCATTTCCAAAAGATGCTGTCTTTCCTCCAGTGAGTATTCTTGATTCCTCTGTCAAATATCAGGTGGCTGAATTGCATGTACACATATTTGAGTCTTCAGTTATGTTCCAGTGATCTACAGGTCTAATTTTGCCAGTATCATGCCAGTATCATGTTGTTTTTATAACTATAGCTCTGTAATACATTTTGAAATCTGGTATAGTAATTCCCCCAGCATTGTTCTTTGTGATCAGGGTTATTGGCTTACCTGGGATCTTTTCTGCTTCCATATAAATTTTAGGATTTTTTAATATGTAGAATATTATGGGGATTTTGATTGGCATTGAATTGAATCTATAAATGGTTTTTGCTAGAATGGCCATTTTCACAATATTAATTCTTCCCATCCATGGGAGGGTCATCCATCTTCTAGTATCTTCCTCAATCTCATTCCTTAAAAAATTAACATTTTCATTGCAGAGTTCTTTAATGTCTTTGATCAAGTGCATATCTTGATATTTTATTTTATTTTATTATCTTATGTTATTTTATTTTAGATGTGATTGTGAATGGGGGGGTTTCATGTACTATTTCTCTAATTGCTTGATATTGGTATATAGAGGGCTACAGATTTTTGTAAATTAATTTTATAACCTGCCACTTTAGTAAAAGTGTTAGTCCTTTCTAAGAATCTTCTGATCAAATTTTTACATCTCTTAGGTATAATGTATCATCTTTAAAAAGGGATAATTTGACCTCTTTTCCAATGAATGTTCCTTTAATTTCCTTCTCTTATTTGTCAAAGATGAGTTTCAAGCACTATATTACAAAGGAGTGGATGTAGTGGACAGCCTTGTCTGGTTCCTGATTTTAATGGAAGTGCTTGTAGCTTTTCTCCATTTACAATAATTTTAGTAATGAGTTTGTTGTATGTAATTTTCATCACATTGAGGTATGTTCTCTCCAGGCCAATTCCTTCTAGGTCTTTTAACAAACTGCGTGTTGATATCTACATCTATTTGAGATGACGATGTGGTTTTTGTCTTTGAGTCCATCTATATTAATTATGGCATTTATTGACTTATGTATATTGAATGATCCCTGCATCTTTGGAATAAAGCCAACTTGATCAGGGTGGATGATCTTTTTGATGTGCATGAAACTGGAAGGAAAAGATAATCATCAACCTTACCCAGGTCTGTATCATGTGAACTGAGATAACAGGCCTGACAAAATATGCCCATCGAGTTGAGCCATGATGGTACATTCCTTTAATCCCAGAACTCTGGAGGCAGAGGCAGACATATATCTATGAGATCAAGGACATCCTGACCTATATAGTGAGTTCCTGTGAGTTTTACGGCATTTGTGACTAAGCAGAGTCCCTACCTCAAAAAGACCAGATAGGGGGAAAATTATATATGTTGAATTTAAGGTCTGCTTCCTAGGATGGAGCCCTTGCCTGGCATTGATATCAGGATTAGGAACCTAAAGCTAGATGGAACACAGAACAGAGGGGAGAACTTAATGCTAATTTCTATTAAATAATTATCATATTAAACTGACCCTTAATGACATATTGTTATGCCCATAGATTAATGCATCACTCTACTCTCATGAAAGAAGTTTCCTCATTCAACAGATGGCCATTAACTGAGACATCCTCTAGAACATCTTCAGCATGGCCTTTATTAGAAAAGCCCAATATGCTCTGCTTGTAGCATTCAACTCGTCTTGTAATCCAAATTTCCAAAATCTCCCACATTCCTCCAAATACCAACATGGTCAAATTTCTTCATGGTAACACCTCACTCTCTGGTGTTAATATTTGTATTAGTTCCTTTTCTATTGTTGTGATAAAACACCCTGAACAAGGAAGAGTTTTTTGGGCTCCCCAAGAAGAATAAGGGTCAATCATGGCAGGGAGGCATGAGAGGAGGTGACGAAGCAGAAAACTGAGAGCTCACATCTTTATTAGACTCAGGAAACAGACAAAGGGACAATGGAAGGAAGTGAGATGAGGCCATATGCTCTCAAAGCCTGCCCCAGTGATGTTCTTCCCTCCAGTAAGTCCATAGATCCTAGACCTCTGTAAGCAATGCACCAATTGACCAAATATTCAAATATTTGAGCCTATGGGAGACACAGTATTCACACCAGGACAATATATATTCAGATTCTGCTTCCCTCAAGAAAGTTTAGTTTCCAAATGTTTGACATCCTGCTTTAGAACACACAGCTTGAATAATGGCAAATTCTCTCCTGGGAGACGGGTGCATACTCTCTTGACTCCCAGGCCCATGCTGTTGTAATGCCCGACTGACAAAACCCACATCAAGCAGTCCATTTGGATTTTTGTATACAGTTTATGATGTCCCAAAGAGAGCTTCTTACAAAGGCATGCACCCATGGACTCTTTCCCCTACATCTCTGCTGAGCTTTCTGAGTTCTGCTGTCACCAGCGCCATGCCAGCAACCTGCCAAGATGGTGATTTCCCACTGCTTCCCGGCTTCCTCAGCATCAGTCCTTAGACACGCCCCCTCATGCAATTGAAGCTGACCAGCTGGGTGGGAGGAGTGACTGTCCCCCATGTCTACAGGATCTCATGGTTCAGACTGTCAGCTGCTACGGGTTCATTCGGAGGACACACCTATCCAACAACTTGATACTTAGGTATAATCTCAGGCCACATTTTAGCTGATTGCTCTTTTTGAGTTCATAATCAGCATAGCTAATCATGATCTTTCTGATTACTACCTTAATGCTAGGTCACTTTGTGTAACCTTAGAACTTTACACATCGCAGATTCTAATGAGTGTATTTTTTTTTTTTTTTAGAATTTCCTCTCTTGAAACATAATACATACTTATTACATTTGTTACACAGAAACTTGGATATTACTAAGCATCTGAAATTTAAATATTGAAAACTTAATTCCTCATTAAAAATGCTGTTTGGCAATTTGAATTAAGTACAAGTTTTGGAGCAATTTTTTTCACCTCTTCCACCTCCATTCTTTGGAACTCA
>NW_008358517.1:571217-585291 GCF_000622305.1 Nannospalax galili
AGTGTCTCCCTGTAACCCTTACTCTGGAACTAAGTACCTTGACAAGCTTGGCCTTTATCCCACAGAGATCCATTTGCCTCTGCTTAATGAGCTCTGGGATTAAAGGTGTGTGGTACCACACCATGCTTATTCTTCTTTCTACATTTATTGGGAAATTACATCTTATTGTCTTTATTTTCAAAAAGATCCAAAATCTAAATAACTCCATATCAAATTCATATCCTACCATTGGTTTTTACAAAGATCTAAGAATAAAATTTTTACAGTGTATTTTTGTTGATCATGTCCTTTTCAATTTAACATTGTTATCACTTCGTATGTTGAGTTTGAGATTTATATTAGGTCATCATTTCTGAATTTCATAGTACAGTAGAATATTAATACTCAAGACTTCCAGGCCATTCTAAGAAGACATCAACCTGATTTTTTCAGGTTTCAGCTCAGTTTTGGAACCTGTTTTTCTAAAATATTGTCAACTACTTTAGACTCCATCATGAGTTTTTCAAATAGTATGTTTTTATGTGTATGAATTTTGGGGAGTCGATTATGTCAACTTGTGCTTGAACACAGAAGAAAAAGAACACTCCACCCTTTCAATGAACACAAATGATTATGCATACATTGTGGACACTCATGACTCCTATTCTATAGAGAACATTGAGTGTGACTTTTCTGGTAAACTTTTGAAACCCTCTTTACTCTTAAAGGATTCCTGTCATTTCACAACACAGAATTGTAGAAACACAAAATTTCCTGAGTTAATATCTCATATTATGACTAGAAAAAATGTGGAAGTTGGAAAATAGGAAACTCAATACTGATAACTCTTCGTTCTACATTAATAATAAAAACACATTTGTAAAATCTGGTTTCTCCTGGTCGTGTTATCAACAATGAACAAATTGTTTTCAGCATTTCTTAACACATTCTTGTTTTCATTTCTGTCTATTCCTATGTAAATTTGAAAGGATACAGTGTCTCAGATATCCAGGCAGGAGGTGTCATACACTATTGACTACTTCTCTTTTTCTTTTTTAAAAGTTTTATTCAATAATTTTATTTTATGTGTATGAGTGTATTGCCTACATGTATGTGAGTGCACCCAAGTTGTGCAATGCCGCGGAGGTCAGAGGAGGGCTTTATATTCCCCTGTAACTGGAGTTAAGGATGGTTCGTAGCTGCCATGTGGGTGCTGGGAATTGAACCCAGGTCCTCTGCAAGAGCAGTCAATACACTTACTCTCTGAGCCATCTCTCCAGCGCCGACTACTTCTCTTTAATAATATTTAGTCAATGATGCTTTCATTCTGTCTAGCTAATTTTAATTCATATAGTGCCTTCCACATTGTCACTTTGTTGTAATGTTTCACTAGGAAATTCTTACATGTAATCCATTTGCATTTACTTATTCTTCATTCAAATTTTTCTTGTGGGAATTTTTATGAATTAATTACATTAAGGAAATGAAGAAAATGTTCATTCTCTCTTTGAATATCATTTCCTGCCAGCACTATAATAAATTCTCTTATTAAAGGATCCGGCTTCCTTAGTAGCATGGGTTCTATATTAATCATTTAGGCCACATAATCCCTTAGTGTTTTACTTATGCTCAAGAAATTATTGAAACTTTTAGTGAACAGAAAAAGAGATTATCTGTCAAATAAAAGAAACAGCACATTTTTGAGACAGGAATCTCCCCACGTTTTGGCATTTTACAAAGTGGCCTAAACTTTCCATTGTTACAGTATTGCAAAATTACACATTCCATAAAGCACAACACTGAGAGAAACAAATTATCATGCTATGTAGATGAGATAGGCTTTTCAATCTTTTCTTCCAACCTCATTAAGAATTATATACCAGCTTGATTTTGAGCTTATAAATTCAAGTTAGTTGAACTGTAGTATTACTTTTACAAAATAGTGTAAAATACTTTTCAATTGCTTTGAAATCCAAATTGTTATATCATATGATTCTATAGATAATGTGACCTCAATTCGAATTCTGCATCAACACGTTCCATAAGTAAAACTACTAATACATCTCTCAACTCTCACCAGGGAAGCTTCCTCATTCAACAGAAGGTGATCCACACAAGACCCAACTGGCCAAATTGTAGAAAATAAGAGACTGCAGAGTGCATGTCCCTGGATAGAATTCCTATATCTAATCTCACCCACTGACCATTGCAAATGAAGGGACAGATAAAAATCATAAGAGCCATTTTATACATTTGGGTATAAAAACTGGATTCATGACCATAAGGATACAGAGTCTTACGGGTTTCTGGGAACTTGCTCATATGAACTTACAGCAATGGTGACAGCATGCACAAAATCCATGCAAACTCAGTCAAACCAAAAACAGCATAGAAGTGGGGAAATATGCTATTGGCAGCTGATCCCTTTTGGGTGAGGCAGAGTTGATCTTCTTCTTCTAGTGTGAGGGACAGTAGATAGGCTAAGCAGGTTCCAGTGGATGAACTCACACTAAGGAACACTTGGGTATAAAAACTGGATTCAATATTCATTAACTTATAACAGAACATATGAAATTCTGTTAGGGGCTATGGGGGGTGCATATAGGGGAAGGGATCTAATATGATTAAGATGTATTCTATGAAATCTGTAAAAATAGTTATTGAAAAATAAAAGAACAAACAAAAGAACACAAAAAGAAAAAAAGAACAAACAAAAAACCACAAACAGCTTCTCAACTATGGTGTTCAAAGTATATATAATGTGCTTTCCACAATAGAAATGTCATATTCCCTCTTTTCTTTTGGCAATTCAATTCTGATAATTTAGAGGATGTTTTTAGAAAATTGGGTCATTGTATATTTTATATGCAATAACTTCTTGGAAACTGTAAATTAGCCATTAAGTACTTCAATAGAAGGATTTAACTTTAAGTAATTTATATTGTGTGAGGTCAGTAAAAAAAAAAAAAAAGTAGACTGGGCTGGAGAGATGGCTCAGAGGTTAAGAACACTAGTTGTTCTTAAAGAAGACCTGGGTTTGAATCCCAGCACCCACATGACAGCTAACAACTGTCTGTAACTCAAGTCCCAGGGAATCTGACAGCCTCTTAGGACCTCCACAGGCATTGCACAACATGGGTGTACTTACCTACATGCAGGAAATACATGCATATACATAAAATTAAAGTAATAAATAAAACGAATTTAAAATTTTTTAAAGTAGACTGTCATTTGTTCAAATTTTATTACTGTCCATGACATAAGCTTCATTTGTCTTTGCAGATAATTATGCTAGTCAGGAGAATTAAGCTTTATTTTAGTTGAAAATCATATCATTTTTTAACTGGAATATTAATATTCTCACTTAAATGTCAGTAATGTAGGTTTATACCATTTTCACAACATTTGTTTTGGAATAGTATTCCCATCACTCTGTGTGTGTGTGTGTGTGTGTGTGTGTTTAACAGCTTTTTGATGAAAGGTAAGAATATATAATAAATCATTATTTTTAAAATTTGTGTTTTCTTTTTGAATCTCATTCAAAACAGTAGTTTTGTAATAAATTGCTGTTAACAAACAAATTTATTTCTAAATATTTATTCATTTATCTTATGTGTATGAGCATTTTGACTGCGTGTATGAAGTTCACCCTTGTCATTCATAGCCCATGGAGGATAGAAGTGGGCATCAGATCCAGGGGAACTGGAGTTATGGATGGTTGTTAGCCACTATAGCGATATAGGGAATTTGACCTGGATTCTCCGGAAGCACAGTATGTGTTCTTAACTCCCAAGCCATCTCTCCAGCCTTGTAACAAGCAAAATTTACCTTTCGATATACAATTTATTTAATCTATTTGTTTTATAATTTACAAGCATGCAAAAAGTAATCAGAGTAAAGATAGAGTTGAATCAAGATTATATAAGTTTCATTCCCAAAAATGTAAAAAAAAAACGTGCAAAATTCTCCTTTTCCATATTTTAGGACTGCAGAATGATATTCAAAATTTCATGCAGTGCTAAATTCTTCTTATGTGTATTACCAAAGCATTGTAAATTATAATCTATTAGGTGAACACTGTAGATAAAGGGTAGTTATTCACAGTGGAAATTGTTATTGTGATTTGAAAAGATGTAATTTGTCCTTTTAGAATAAACTCATAAATTATCTTTCTTACCTGTTCAGACATGAAATTTTTATAGGACTGGAAAAGAAAACGAGAAAAAATTCAAATATAAATAAAGAAATGTAAAGGGAACATCACATATTTTGTGAGGGTTAACAGTTTGTCAGCTTGACAGGATCTAAAATTACCTAGAGATCAAGCCTCCCTTTATGTTTCTGAGCTGCTTTATTGTGTTCATTGAGATGGGATCACTATGAATGGACAGCACATTCCATGGGCTGGGGTCTCAGGCTGCATTAAATGGAGAAAGAAAGCTGAAATTCATGTCTCTCTAATTCTCAACATAAGCAAATGCATCATAGTCCTTCAGCCATGACTTCCCCACACTGAAGGAGTGTTTCTAACACTGTGAGCCAAAATAACCTTTTCTTCCTTAAGATGGTTTTCTCAGGTCATTTACTACAGCTATGAGAAATGTGGTTAATACAAATTTGGCTATTAAAATAAAGTCACTCTGATTGTGTAATATACTGATAAGACCTACTTAGCCTATGCATTACCCACAAATCCCTGATACCTTATCAATTTCTTTAATCACCTGAAATTTGGATCAAGGTTACTCAGTGTTAAGGTAGTGCTGCTTAGTAGCCCCATTGCCTTTGTTTTTGTTAAATTCATGGTTGGTTTGATTTTCTTTCATTTTTTATTTAATTGTTGTGATTTTCACAAAATATATTTTGATCATAATTTAGATACCTTCTCCATCTGTACCCTACTCTTAATAATACCCACCCAATTTTATATAGTTTGTTATATAAACATATATATGTGTTTGTATTAAGACCTATTGAGTTAAATCTGTGTCCTAAAATGCCCTTTGGTGTGGGTCTACACACTGGAGCCTGGTTAACCTAACCAGCATCATACCTTTAAATTAAACATCTCCCTAGCTCAGTAGCTATCAGTTACCAATAGTTCCTCAGCTAAAGTTGGGGTTTCTTACCTGCTTCCCCAATTCTGTGCTAGGATTTTTGTCTGGTTTAAGATTATATGTGTTTTGTGCATTTTGCCTTCACTGCTGTGAGTATATATGAGTAACTGACCAGCTGTCTGGAAAACTCTGCTTCCTTATGATCATATGCCACTTCTGTCTCTTACAATCTTTCTGCCCCACTTCCACAAAGATCCTTGAAATTTCATGTCAGACTTTTGATAAAGGTGTCCTATTTAGGGATAAGCACTCTGCAACCTCTTATTCTCTACACATTGGTCAGTTACGGGTGTCTGTGTTAATAACCATCTTCTGCAAAAGGAAGCTTCTCTGTTGAGTGTTAAGGGGTACATTAATTTATTGGATTAACAAGTCACTGAAAGACATGTTGGTATTATGCATATTTAATGGAATAATATTAATAGATTCTCCCGATATCCTGTTACCTGACTAGTCATAGGTTTCTTGTCCTGATTTCAGTGTTATGTATGAATTTCATTTTGTGAACTGGACCTTAAATCTAATCAGAAAGTGGTTGGATACTGCCATAACGTTCATGCTACTGTTGCATTACTGGAGTACCTTGCCAAGTCAGTTGTTGTAGCTCTCAGAATTCACAGCTGGGTAAGGTTGAAGATTACTTCTATCCTTTCAAAGCATGCATACAATCTTGCAGACTTATGAAAACTAGCAAGGAGAGGTGAATCCTTGATATCAGTAACAGCTGGATTTTTCCTTGATTGTTCTCCAGTTCCTGTAGTTAACATCTTCAGCAGGAGGGTCTTATCAAAATCTGGTGTGGGTAAGCCAAGGCAGGGGAAACAGTATTATCTTGGAGTCTATCACACCCCTGGTCCAAAGTTTCAAAGGAGGATTCCACTTTGACCTTCACCATTTTCTTTACTAGCCTGTGGTCTTCAGTAGGGGTAAGATCTCTCTGTTACAGGGTTGCTCACTTAAATTTCTTTTTATATTTTATCCATATATATTTTAAGAAATTGCTATAGTGGTAGGTTTGAGTATGAAATTTCTATAGGCCTTAAGTGGTAATTATCCCTCCCTCTATTCCCTCCTATACCCTGTCTTCCATTCTCCACCCCTTTAACCCTTTCTAGACCATCATTCTCCTTTCTTCCAGAATATGTTGTTTATTTTTCTTTCCTTTGGAACCCGATTTCCCCGTAGACACAGCTGGCCTAGAATTCACTATGTAGATCAGGTTACCCACCTCCTTCCTACAGACTGCTGATTAAAGGCATGTGTCACACCACACAGGTAATTTTTCTTTATGATATTATAACATCCTTTCTGAATTATTATGCTTTTCAATTCACCAGAGTTACTCCAAACCTGTTGAATTCTTGTTTTCATAGAAGGTCATAAATAAATGAATTAATGTATTAATGAAAAATGTCCAACAGTTTCTTTCTCCCAGATAATACCAATTTCACTAATGTTCCACTAAATGAAAAATAGTCAACATTATTATAATAGTTACCATTACAAGTATTAAACATATTAAAATTAGTATTAATTTTAAGTAGATAACTTATGGTTATGTTAATAATGATATCCCTTATGTCATTTTTTCAAAATAATTTTAAATTCTGCTGAGCCCATTACATTAAATGCTTAATAACAAATTAACAAAAATGAGCATGCTAGTCATTAAAATCACTCAGCGACTATCAATTGAGACCTTAATATGTTTAATTAAGTTAATGCCAGTCAATTAGTCAAGCAGCTTAACCTCATATCTTTCCTGGCTCTGTTGATGATAGAACTGTAAATGTTGATAGATGAAAAAGTAAGTAAGTAGTCTGTCAGTACCCACCAAAAGAAAACATAAAATTATCTTTTCTTCATGATATAGAATTTCCAAGTTTTGTGGTGAACGTTCTATCTTTGCAGGTAGAAATATTTAAAAGTGTTCATTCTTTAAATATTTTAAATAGGAGTTCAAAGACACGTTCAGTATTGCATTGCTAGCCAGAAAATGTCATAGATTCATTTACTTAGCTAAATTACCTGAATGTAATGGATTGCATTACTACTAAATTGTAAGTGGTGTTTTTTTCTTAGTAGACTATAATATAACAGGAGGCGACAGATACGGGTTTCTGGGTGCAATTGGATTGTCTTTTTCTAATTAGCAAGAGATTGCAAATGGAGTCATGGGAAATAAATCGCATACGACAAAGAGGACAGAAGAGAAACAGATGTTTTGAGTGTGTTCCTATAGCAAAAGACTGAACCAGTCAGTGGCAAGTAAGAATTCCTCACAAATCTTCTCAATCTTCTTTTCATCAACTGTCCTTCCACTGGATTCTTACTTCTATTAAGTACTGCTCCTGGTAAGACTTACATCTTAGGCTTAATGCTATTAAACATTTGAATGACCAATTCAATCATGCACCTTTTCAATAAGTATCCATTAATTAATGATGAATCCTTGGCTCATATTGATGCTCATTTCACACTTATAGGACACATATAATGCCATTCAGTGTCTACAATACAGATAGCCTATATTTATGTTGCTGATTCTTTGTTTTCATTTTGCTTCATATTATAAATATCATTTATTTATTGGTATATGTGATTTTGGACATATGAATTTAAAGCTATTTTGACAGCATGCACAAGACATGGTCCAGTTCAAGCTGGATAAAATCCCAGCATGGAGAATGGGGTGGGCACAATGCTCCACATATATTGAGGATCTATTAGCCATGAATAGCTGGTGGGCAAGGTGAAATGAGTTTTCAATAAGGCTGTCAGCCTGGTAAGTTGATCATATACTGATGAAAAGGTTTAACATGCTGTGGGAGTGTTGTGAAAGAAACATCAGTGCTGACTGAAGAACCAGTTTTTTTTACTTTTAAAATAGGCAGAAAAAAATATGACCAATGAAAACTTTTAAGTATACAATGTTCCAAAATCAAATACGTGTATTTCTCTCACTTGACATGTAAATGGATTAACATGCTAGCATACTAGCACAGGTAGCTAGTATTCTAATCCTTTTGTTCTTCATAGTTAGATGATCAAGTACTTCTAAGTTTTATATTTCAATTTTGCTGAACCCTACATGCTTACAGATGTTCTATACATATATAAACTTTTCAGGTTGGCTAATTATAGCCTAATCACACTTGTGAATATTTTTATAAACTTCATTAAAAATCAATCCTTATATATTAGAATTATCCAATAGACTATGTCATTTAAACAATAAACAAGCAAAACATCAGCAATAATTAAAAAAGCAGGTATCATCACCCAAATGTAAACAGGCTTAATTTATTTCAGGAAAATAATGTTAAAACTATAGGCAATAATAAATTGAAACAACAAATAAGGGTCATCTATCAATTGTAGAGTTATACAAATTTGCTAAATGAAAAAGACATGGAAATTATTATTTAGAAGAACTTTCTGTCAGAAACCTTCTTTCCAGGTGATCCCAAGTATTGCTAAATCTAGTTTTTCAGCACAAGATTCATCTGACAAAGAGTGAATGACTGAAGAATGAAGATATGCTTTCTCTATTTTACATCATTATTTTAGAATATTCCAAGGATGAATTTTTCTTGCATAGTATGTTATTTTCTGCAAGTCAATATTGATAAACAAAAACACTGGAATCAACTTGGAACAACATGAATAAGAAAAAGTGTAATATGGTGGCCAAGTTCCAGGTTTATTATCAGTAACCAAAAATTTCAGTGACTTAAATCAAAGTGAGCTTTTCGTTATTGCCATGATTTCACAAGTTGTTCATTCTAATGGACTGATTATTAAAGGACAGTATGGAACCATCAGTTTCAGAATTTGCTATAAAAATGTGTTTATTATAGATATGTTTTTTGATTCTATATCAACCATATTTTTAAAACTATGTTCATTTAAATATTACTTAGGAAAATACTTATGCTATTTTTAAGAGCCAATAGTAAGATCGCAAATTTGACCTTAGAATAAATAAGGTATATGCTATAGAAAAGCAATATTTGAACAATCCTCCTAGAAATTGAACAAAACAAGTCTGTAGAAAAGCTTCAATAAACTCCCAGAAAGAAAAAAAAAAATAATCAGTCCAGGTTGGGACATTTATAAAGGGGAATTGGGCATGTTGATGGGGTGACATTTTCCTTGACAAGTTCAGAAATGTAAGTGGTTCTAGAAATGTCAGAGAGGAGCTTAATAGGCACCTCAATGAAAACATTAACTACACAATTAAACTTAATGAGAAGAAATTCTCGTTTTATGAGAAAAAGGTCAATGCTAACTTGATCTTCTAGGGATAAAGAGGAGGGTTTTCACACTTCCAGGAAGAGAGATAATTAGTACTCAAGTTAATGCTGGGCAGCAAAGAGAGGTTCAAGCTAGGTTTCTCGCTGCTTGCTGTCATACTAATTATAATGGGTACCCAAAACAATACCTGTTTCCTCATGGATGGGACACACTGAATTCAAAGTCCATGGCTCTAAATGTCCTATAACTTACAACGTCATTTCTCTGTTTCATTCTATTTTCCCAACAATACATGATGCAATTGAATTTTCACATCACAGGTCAGTAAAAATTAAGGTCTGCCTTCAGATTATTTTAGTATCTCTTCTATCATTCACTAACTTTGAAAATGGTAATAATAAGCACTGATTATTATTGTGCTACAACTGTATGTTTAAAAATAATCAAATGCAGCTCACAGAAATTCTATTGAATTTGTTAAATATTGATTTCATTTTGAATTCAAGAAACCTGATAATTCAATGATGCAGCCACACAGTACTCAAGAAACAAACCTAGATTCTACTAATTTCCTGAAGTTCTCACCATTTTATTTTTTTGTTTTATCCATCATTTTAATGAAACATCTGCTAAATAAACTGTACATGGGTATTATAACATTGAAACAGCGTCTCATAAAGTCATAAGTATATTTTTATATGTAAAAGTAAAGGCACTGAGTTATTTATTGGCAGAGCTAAATATTAATTCACTCTGTTATGCCAGGCTCATATTTGAAAAGGAGTCCCTAAGTTTACCCAAAGCATGTAGCATATTTGTAGCATAGCCTAGGTCATATAACTCTATTCCCAATTGTTATAATTATGTTAAATTTTAAGCATAACAATATTTGATCAAAATTAAAACATAGTATTAATGAAATAAAGTCCAGAGTATATAATTTATATAATTAAGCATCAAATATTATTTTGTATTATTAGAATTAGTGCTTAAGTTATATAAAGTTAAATTCAGCGATGATAATTCGAGTTTGTGCTTTTAGATATATCTTGTATGGCCATCACTGGGAATACATCTCAAAATTTCATCCTAACTTTAACCAAATCAATATTTTGACACACTTCCATATCCATAGGCTCATCCATTTTTGTTGTCAATATGGAAACAAATTTCCTGTCTGTGCTAAAATATTTACCTAATGATCCTTTAAAACCATTTACAGAAAGCCTACTATTGGAGTAATTCCTATTCAATACTAATCCCAGGATTGCTTTCATAATTAATTGCATCTTTATCCCTCTTATGAGATAATGGCCTATGCATGACTGTCTCTGGCAAGATGTGTACAAACATCTATTGACCCCAGACTGGGCACTGACAAAAGACCAAAGAAATTATTTTACCTATGTCTGGAGGGATTAACCATTGCATTTTGGGGTTGAGAGTTATTTATAGGCATATTGGTAGCTCAAAGATTTCTGCATGACCTAAATTTCCACACCTGCATGGGTGATGATCAGAAAACCTATGTCTGTGGTCCAACATATTACACTTGTAGACAGCTCTACCAAAGAAATTTCTCACTGCTTATATAACTTTATGAAGAGGCCATGTTACCTATGTAACCTTCTGAGCTCAGCCTTGAATGGTTCATTAACTTCCCGAATGGTATCTCCCTCCTCCATCTTAAAGGAACATTTCAATTCTGAACAAAATATATATAACGAGGCCATAATATTTGTTCAAGAAAATTTAGAAGAGAGAAGATAAACCCTTTTTTATTGGGGCCAAACCCATTGCTTCAATAATTATCATTACACTGTATTAAATTCTATAAATCATTTTCTTAACTCAACAAGTGCTAAGAAAGTATTTGCAAGTCAAGAAACTGAGGCACCTTTGATTTCCAAATGTACCCGAGCATCTAATGCACATTATGAACTGTAGGAATTCAATATCTTTTGAAGGAGGAAGAATCAGTTTTCTCCAGGGAGAAGTTCCAATCCTAAGCCATCAGTCCTAAACACATGTACACAACTAAATGGATTCTGTAGAAGAGGCCAGGAATTTAAGAGGAAGAGGGGAAGCAGGGAAAGATTGGAGTGGAAAGAAAAGGCTGGTAATGATGGAAGTTTTTGACTCATGTATGAAATTCTCAAAAAGTAAAAAAAAAAAAAAAATACCGCAAATGTTTTAGAAATATATAAGGAAGCTTTAATACGACTGAATTTGTTACACATTAACATCATTTATGAAATGATTGGCCCATTTATTGCCAAGCATTCTACAATCTCTTATTTTCTTTATATTGACTGGTTGTGAGTTTCTGTTCATTTCAATCTGCTGTAAGAAGAATTATCTTTTGTTACTTGAAGATATACTAATCTATGGTTTTAAAAATAGTCCATTATGAGTTGGTTTCATACTACATGCATTATTAAAGCAAGATATTAGTAAATTCTCACATATGGCCAGTGACAGCTACAGCCACAAAATCTTGGCTTTGGGCTATGTCTTGTCAAGTAGGCCTTACAGCTAAACAGGAAGTGGCTGGTTACTCCCATAATATTCCTTCTACTCTTACACCAAATGGCATATCATGCCAGGACAGTCACTATTGCAGCATTAAGGGTTCACAGCTCAGTAAAGCTGATGTTTACCTTTCTTTTTCCAGTAGAATGCACAGCATCTTCCAGCACTCTGAGAGCCAGCTAGTAGAGAGGAAGCTTCCAAGTCAGTACCCATGTAACTTCTGCTTGTTTGTTCCATAACACACATATATACTGTCTTCAGCAAGAGCAAACTCTTCTAAATCTCAAAGATCATTTTGAGGGGAGAGACTGAAAGATTATAAGAGCCAGAGGTGGGAGATGAATGCAAGGAAATCATGTTTTCCAGCACACATGAACCACAGCTGAGCAATCCATGGAAGCAATTCAGTAAGTAGCTTTCCTTCATGGTCTCTACTTTAGTAATTGCCTCTGAGTTCCTGTCTTGGCTTCCCTTGATAATGGACTGTAACTTGAAAGCCAAATAAACCCTTCCTCCTCAAGTTGGTATTGGTCAGTATTTTCTCATAGCAACAGTAAACAAACTATAATATTTTATTTGGTCTGTTCAAAACTCATTGTGTTTAAGGGGATGCTATTTCTTGAAGCAAATGAAAAAAGTAAGATTTACTTGAGATTCATTTTTTTTGTAATTTTTTAATTCAGCTTTTGTACATTTCATATAACAATTCTTAGCCATATTTTGAGCCCCTAACCCATCCATACCCTCCCATTCCCCCCAGGGGACCTCATGTATTCCACCATACATATTAAGTCTTATCCAGTCAAACATTTGTACCCAGATGTCCTTTGGTGCAAATTTATCCACTGGAATCTAATCAGCCTGTCTAGAAATTGGTGGTAAGGCCTACTTTCACTCAGTCAGTAGTAATCAGTCTCCAATAGTCCCTGATTAGGGCTGACCCAACACCTGTTTTCTTTGTTCCATCCTGGGCCCTTGTCCGGTTGAGTTAGCATGAGTCCTGAGCTCCATGCCACCATTTCACATGTGCAAGCTTCTCGTTGTCTGAAAGCCTCTCCTTCCCTATGTTGATGGACAAGCCCTGGCACTTACATTCTCTCTGCCCCCTCTTCTGCAATGGTCCCTGAGCTGTGTGGGGTGGGGCTTGATACAGGAGTCCTGCCCAGGGACACACACTCAGCAGTCTCCTATTCTTTACAAGTTGGCCAGTTGTTGCCTTTTTTATGTATCATACTCTGTTGTATAGGAAGTTTCACTGGTGAGAGTTGAGAGATATGCTAGTTTTTCTCTCTACACTTCTCATTCCACTATGTTCCACGAGCTTTAAATGTAGAGGTTTCTCTGTAGATATATCATCTAAGACTGGGAATATCTCAGATGTATATTCTTTGTGTCTGATCAGTTGTGGGATTCTGCAGTAACCTCCATCTTTTACAGAAAGAAGATTCTTTGATGAGTGGTGTATGCTATATTTGTCTGTAAATATAAGATTCCATATTTAGCATATGGTAAGAAATTTCCTTTGTCTAGAGATATGACAGAGATAGGGTTTTCTCTAGAATCTATGATCTCTCCAGCCATGCTTAGTTGGCTGTATTTACAGTGCCACTTGTGAGTTTACTCCCTTTGAGAGGGTTTTAAGTTCAATTAAATAACTGTTGATTACCTGAAGATAACAGTACCACTATTGCCCCAATAGAGTAGTTTGCTGTACTGGTCCTTATGGCTATTAGGCTTTAGGGATAGGTTGGACCATTGATTGGTTTTTCTCCCTTAGCAGCTTGCATAGTATCCTCTAGAACATGAGAGCTAAACTTCAGGTAGAAGTTTCCAGATAAGTTCCTTCTAAACCATGAATCTAAAATATGCAAATTAATTAAACATATAAAAATCCAAATTAATACAAGAGCTTGAAGTTCTAGATTATTTCACATTGTGTGTAATATATTGTATTATACTATAGCCCTGTCTTATAGAAAAATGTGTACTGAATAATCATAAATACATTTAGTAAATAACATTTTTTCTTTTATATTTTAAAAATGTTTATGTATCCAAATTATGAAGCAACTTGACTTAATATTCATCCAAAATCTTAAAGGTAAGGATTGACCTAGATATCCAGTTTTAGCTATTGCATTAAGTAGTTGTAACAGTAATAGCATACACTCATATATATATAATATATT
>NW_008358517.1:585323-592835 GCF_000622305.1 Nannospalax galili
TATAAAGCTTACCTATACTAGACATAGTATAGAATAAAGTTTAAATCACAAAACACAGATATCTTTCCATTAATGTATTGTGTTCATATTATACATATGTAGCAATGACATTTTAGGTAAAAATCAATGTTTATTTATAGACAGTATGATCTTAATTTCCCAGATACATCTAATTACCCAAAACAAAATGTACTAAGTTACATACATTTTTCTGTTTATGTGTCTGAAATGATCCCTTTAGCTCTGCTTTCATTTTCAGAAGTTTAGTTCCTTCACATTCCCATTGCTGACCATGTGACACAAATTTGTAACACATAATTCCAGAAATAATAAGTCATGCATTTCAAACATCATGCATTCTGCATCGCCTAGTGAAAATTGGTGCTCATGTTAGTGTGCCCACACATTCGTCAAGAAGGACGGCTCTCAGTTGTCATATAAGGGCAGAGATCTCAGAACCACAGAGTCTTGATCACCTCTGAAGCAGTAGCCTCAATACATATTGTCAAACTGGGCTTGACATATGTGTTGGAGGAAGAAAATCATGTAGACAACAGCAATTGTTGTCCTAAGTTCAAATGATTTCTTCTTTTGAAAAATATTTTATTATGGAAGTATGGTTCTTTCATTTTCTACGTATTATTTCATAAAACCTCTGTTTTTTAAGATGGAACATTTTTTTAATGAAAGAGTGATCCTTTAAATTTCTTTAGTATTAGTTGATTATCTGACAAGAAAGTCGAGATGAAGCCAAAGTTCACAATTCACGTGAGGTTTCAAATAACTTGCTGGTTCGGCTTCCAGAGCAATCTGTCCCATGACTTTGATTCCACACAGCCACAATGGCCTCCTGGACACCTAGCAAAAGAATAGTCTACATTTGCTTAGCTGTTCCATTTCCCTTTCTCTAAATTTGGATGGCTTTTTCACTTCATCTTCTCCAAAATCTTTGCAACAACCTCCCCTTGTCTTAAAGGTGTCCCCGAGTGACCCTTTATACCCTTTCCCGCTTATCATCTTAGGTCTATTTGTACCTTTCCCACTTTATTTATATACCTTGTCATTTGTCATATGAAATTAAGTTTATTTTATTTATCTACCATCCTTTCATAATACATTTCCATATACATCAAAATAAAAAATCTATAAAAGGTTAAAAAACATATTTTTGATACCCTTGGGAAAAAATTCTGTGTCTAACTAGTAAGCATTCTTTTTTTTAATGAATGGATATTGCATGATTTTGCTGTATGTTATAAGTATAAAGACCTAATCTGTAATGAATCTCTTGGCTACTGTAACATTTTGCTCTGAAATAACACTTTCCACAATTTTTCCTCAATTGATTAAATAAGCCTATTAGATATTTCTTTACAATTTTCATTGGCTTACTTCTATGTCTTTCACTGTATAGTGGTTTGGGGGTGATTTAAAATGGGTAATTATAAATATGATACAATCATATTTACACTGATTGTATTTCTAATTACATGTTATAAAAATTAAATATTTTGGATTCCAAAATTATTCATTTTGTTTCATCAGTTGAAAAAATATATTTCACTAGTTATCCCAAAATGTGCTTTGTTGTGTGTTCATCCACTGGAGCCTGGTTAACCTATATAGGGTCAAACCCTTAAAAAAATCCAACTATTCCTGTCCCAGCAGCCATAAATTCACAATATTACCTCATCTGAAATTAAGGCTTCTTCCCCACTTCCCCATTTTTATGCTGGGAATTTTCCTAAGTTGAGCTTAGATGTGAGAGTTCATATGAGAAACTCTGCAGCCATATGGAAAACTGTTGCATTGTGGTTGTCTACTACATCTGGCTCTTATAATATGTCTACCCCCTCTTCTGCAATGCTTCCTGAGCCTTTGGAGGGAATGTTTTATATAGGTGCCCTATTGGATGATAAATACAATGTAGCCACTTATTCTCTGCACTTTGGCCAGTTGTGGCTTTGTAGATTAATAATCATCTGTTGTATGAGAAAGTATCTGGTGAGAGTTGACAGGTGTGTTAATCTTTCTAGCCCCATCTCATAATATTCCCTGAGCCTTAAGTGCAGACACTGTATTGTAGATGTGTCACTTTGGGCTTTGTATCTCACAGACAGTTACTCTCTTAGTTTGACAAGTTGTTGAACTTGTAATAGTCTCCATCTCTTGAATAAAGAATCTTCATTGATGAGTGGTGGAAGCTACACTTGTCTGTAAATATAATAACACATATTTAGAATACAGTAAGAAATTACATTGGTGTAAGGATGTGGTGAATCTGTATTTTTCTCTAGGAGCTATGCCATCTCCATTCATATGTATTTGGCTATGCTTACAGTTCCACACATGAGTTCCTTCCCACTGAGTGGGCCTTAAGCCCAATCCGGCAGCTGATGATTACTACCAAGGTGGTTCATAGACTTTATAGCTGAGTAGGATCATTTGTTGTTTAACTCCCTTGGCAGTCTGTAGAATATCCTTTGATACCATGAGAGCTAGAATTCAGGAAGGAGGCTCCAGGGCAATCGGAGCTCAATTGTTCCAAGTCCTGTGCCTGAAGTGTGTCCAGTCTTCAACAATATGGTTTTACTTTCAAATTCTGGGAGGCAATCAAGGGTTGCAGCAATAGCCTGAGTTATTATGGGAATGCCTTGAACCATACTGACCAACAACTCAAAAGGAGATCCCCTTGCCTGGTGTTGTGCATTTGTGGTATAGCCTTTTGTTATAAGTACACACTCTTGTATATATTGCATGTGTATTTTTCAGTAGGAAATTTAACTAACACTATGCAAGCTAAATTTAACTAAAAAAAAGAAAACAGAGCATGATGGGGCCTACATTTAATCATATACAGCATAATCTTGTAGTTCAGAAAAAGAGAGAGGAATGGGAAAGAAAGAATATATTTCTCTTCAGTAAGGATTCATATCAGAGATTTAAAATATTGAATGAGACTCTGTAATGACCATGTGGAGGAGAAAATAATGAATAGAAAAGCAAGCATCCATAAAGTCATGTGAAATGAAGCAAAAAGAATGCTATATCCCTGGGATATTTGCCACAATATTTGTATACATATTCTACTTTGGTAGATTTTGATTTTTGCGTATGAGTGACATGGCACAATTAGAGACCATAAATTCTAGAAATCCCTGGCAAGTGCCATCCATTTCTGCTGCCCTGCATTCATCCTTCACTTATTTGGCCAATAATCAGGCATTGTGTCATTGAAAGACCACACAACAATGGATGCCCCTTGTCCCTTCTGTTTGCTAGTTCCATAAGTATGCATTCAATGGGGATCTACTGCATCCTGCTGACCTGCACATTCCTCTGAATGTCATTGCTCTAAAATGTGGCCAAGGGAAGGGTGTTGAGACTTAAACTTTGGCTTAAACACTTATCTCTTCCAGTTGGAACATACTTCCCTTTTTCCAATCTAAAACTCTCAAGCTCCCATACATGTACTAAAGGCCATACCACCCTGAATGTGCCCGATCTTGTCTAAAACTCTTAAATTCTCCTGCCAGGCCTTTGAGTCTGCGACTTACACGTGCTGGTGGGTAGATCAATGATATAGCCAGCTGTGGATAAAATAGACTTTCTATTAACATGAATGGTCATTTATATACAAATAGAAACAAAGAAAGATATGAAAAGGGAAAATTATCCATATATTTCCTAACATTGAAACACTTCCTTATGAATAAGGTGTAAACATTTTCTTTTAACTAATTATTGTTTACTTAACTCTCTTTTAAATTTCTTTGATCTCAGGCTTATTGAACTTCTGTTGTTCTGTCATATATACTTTTCTTATTTAACGTTTAGTCTTTTAAATAAACATTTCATGATTAGTTCTGAACAAAGAGTTATATTGAAAACTGTTTTTGCAAAAATCTTTAAAAGACAATGAGGGAGCTAGGCTTAGAGGTTCATATATGCAATCCAGCTCTTGGGATGTTGAGGCAGGTGATAGTTGTGACTTCAAGGGCAACATGCGTTACAGAGTGAGAATGTATACCAAAGTACAAAATAATAAAAAATAATAAGTGGTATTGATATTTATTTTAAAGTAGAATTTAACATCGTTTTCATACACTGCAATATTAATAAGATTATCCATAAATTATATGTACTTTTGATGTTTTACATATTTTGTAAAGATTTCTTTCTATGATTATGACATTTTCTTATTTTTGAATACTTTTGCCAAGAGCAACCTTTTCTGTCAAATTGAAAGGCCAAAGCCAAAGGAGCCGAAACTGGATTTTTACCAATGCTATTTCATATGTAACATCTGAGATGTCAGAAGCATGAAAGTATATATTTTTCATGTGCACCCTTAGGTTTTGTACTCTTTTAACATTTCACATATCTTCTAGGGGAACTTTGAGAAATGTGAAGTATTTTAAGTATAAAAGGTGTTCCTTAAAAATTGTAATATTAGATACATAAATCCCTATGAATTTAGTATGCTAAGTCACTATATAAGCCATTTTTCAATTATTTTCTTTTTGTTTTTTAGAAAGGGTATCCCTGTAGCCTCAGCTGACCTGGAACTCCCTATGTAGATCAGGCTGACTGTGAGCTCAAAGAAATCCTCCTGCCTCTGCCTCCTGAATGCTGGGATAATATGTGCCACCAAGACCAGCTGGATTATATATTCTAAAGAAAGACAGGGTAATATGGAAGTTCAAAGCTATTCACAAGGAAATATGTCATAGTATTTGTAAAGTGCTTCATTGTATAATTTACACTAATATAGTTCTTTTATTGTTTTATTTTTAAAAACTCTATTTACTATAACTGGTGACACTATTACTCAAAATGAGGTTGTCATGTAAATCTCAGAGTACACATGTTTTTTGGTGAAAGGTATTAGATTAAATTAGTCAGGGTTATCTGTAGGGCAGAAAAAATCCAGAAAGTTTATAGGTTGAATAGAAGTATGACTATTGTATTATTGAAAAGAAAGTAAATTTATAATAAATTATCAGAAATTAAATTAGAAGCAATAGAAAATGTGAAGACTCAAGCAGGAGACTGGATTTTAATAGCTAGGAAAAAAAGTCATTTATTAGACATTTGGTAAATACTCTAATTAATGGGTTCTTTATGATAGTTTCATGCATTATCCTTTGCTTATCTTCGCCAGTACATAGCTTTCCCTTTTCCCCTCTATCACTCTTCCCTTTCTCCCTGCCGCACAAGATAATTCCTTTTCTGAATATATACATATATTTAATATTTAATAAGATATTACATGGACTTCTGATTATATGATATATAATCATAAAGGAACATGCAATATTTTCCTTTTTCCTTCCACTTATCCTTAATTTTTCCTCCTTTCCTCTTCTCTTTATACTTCTTCTCTAACACACATACTCTTCTTTCTATTTGTGTTTAATATTATTATCCGTACTAAGCTATCTTTCTTTCTTATCTATCTCTGAACTATACCAATCATTGATGTGCAAGTATTTCTGTAGTATACTGACTTAGATTCATTTGGACATATACCTAGAAGTGATTCAATTGGATCCTGCAGTAATTCTAATTTCACTTTTTAAGGAGCCTCCATCCTGACTACCATGACTCCCACACTAGCTTAACTTCATACCAGCAGAGTATAAGTGTTCTTTTTGTCCTTGAGTTCCCAAAGCTGTTGTCATTTGTTTGTTTTTATGATAGTCAGTCTGATTATGATTCAATAGACTCTCTCTATATATGTAGTTGTATTTTTATGATGTCTAAGGATGCTGAATATTTTTTCATGATTTTATTAGTCATTTACATGTCTTCATTTAAGAAATGTCTATTCATTTATTTGCTTATTTATTTAGTGAGGAAGAAAGTTTGTTTTCTCAGCACTAATTTATAAAGAGGCTATCTTTTCTCTAAAATATGATGCTTAGTGTATCATCTTTGCTGGACTATAGTGGCTAGATATTTAGACAAACACTGTTTTATATGTTACTGTGAAGCTGACTCGATGAGATCTAGGTTTAAAACACTGATCTTTGAATAGAGCAGCTACTGCCTTTAGGGAATATGCAGTCAATATTTGTAATGCTGAGTTGTCCATTAAAGTAATAATATTATAATGTAAGTGCACTAGTGTTTTGTCATTAAAATCCTGCATTGTACTGAAAACTCCCTGTTCTTTTTTACATTTTTGAAGGAAGTTTTCATTTAATAAATATTTTCTCTGAGAAAAAATGTTTAAAGTCAGTATCTTCCATGTAGTCTAATGACTAGCTTTCCTAAGTATCTAGAAAATAAAATGCCTTATTTTATTTCTTCTTTGTTTATTTCATTTTGAAGTATATCTGTATACATAAAAACATGTGATTATATATTTACAGCTACAGATGCATGAAATATAAATTTCTTACATTCTGTATGCAAGATGCCAGAATCACAGTAAAACACTTCATTCACATAGACATACTTTAGTTTTAATATATTTGGGAAAAATAACTTTAAGAGATGGAAAGTTCTATGCTTACCTTTATGCTTTTGATATACATATACTCCCCATTTCTGATGGCTGCAATTAGGGGGTAAAATTCCTAGGATTTGAATCCCCTGAATGTCTCCTGTGTGGATCCCAATGAAGGGCTGACTCACCTTGTCAGAGAAATGTCTTAAGCAGATTCACAGAAATGCTTCAAGTGCTCCTAGTTGAAATAAAGCATTTTAAACATGAAGCTTCAGCCTTGGATAGCTGCATGCAGAGCTCATTGAAGTGTAAGTTCAGACTCAAAAATCTTAAGTCATGCATATTTACTTAAAATGAAAGTAAAATTCTCTCTATGGGTAGCGAACAGTTAGAATTCCTTTAATGTGTTTTATAGCTTTAGGTGATATCTTTTGGAATTACTTTAGCATGCTGAAATTGAAAAGGATAAAAATAATCTTTTTAGGCCGGGTGTGGTGGTGTGCGCCTTTAATCCCAGCCTTTGGGAGGCAGAGGTGGATCTCTGTGAGTTCAAGCCCAGCCTGGTCTACATAGTGAGTTCCATGACAGCTGGAGCTACAGGGAGACCGTATCTCAAAAAGAATAAAAAAAAAAAAAAAAAAAAAAGAACCCTTTTGCTCAGAAACAAATTATATAACATTTTCAGAAGCTCAAGTTATGAGGAAGGAAATGAATTTCACGAAATGACAGGAGGACAGTCAATCAGACTATGGGAAACATTCCACTAGTGCTGCAAGGGCACACTGCACAGGTGCAGGGGCTGCTGTGCTGTCTCAGCTTCGGGTTGGACAGTGGCATCTGGAGCTGAGGGAATCGATCGATGAAAATTAAATTTATTTTCTTTACTTCATGATTTCAAACCTCATCTATTGTCTTGTAGATTTGGCTTAAGATGGTGTATAATATTAAAAAACTATATTATAAAATATAATCCATCATTCCATTTTATATCATTTAATATAAAATTAAAACATTTAAATATCTAGAATATTTTCATGTTAATTAATATTTTAATATAT
>NW_008358517.1:593043-604680 GCF_000622305.1 Nannospalax galili
GTAATAGATCTTCAAAACACCTATATTTCTTTCTGGAAAAAAAGTCAAAACAACTCTATTGTGTGTATGGATAAATAACACTTGTATTTGGAAAGACTTTATGTAGAAAACAGAAAGTTGGGTTTTATCTTTATGTAGAGCCTTGATCAATAAGCATGGTTTTGTTCCCAGCACCCGCATGGCAGCTAACAGCTGTCCTTAGCTACAGTTTTGAGGGATCCATCACCTTCTTCTGGCCACTTCAGGCATTGCACCACATGGGTAGCACTTACATGCATGTAGGCAAAGCACACATACAAATAAAATAAAAATAAAATAAATTTCAAAAATTTTAAAAGACTTAAAATGGAGTTACTCTATAGAAGAAGGACAGTGCCCCTGCCAGACACCACAGATGAATGAATAAAAAGACCAGTACCACAAAGAGGGTTACCTGCATTTGAGCTATGGCTGGTAGGGTCACCTGGGACTCCCCAAATTGTAGGCTATTACCATTGTTCCTGGCACCATGTAGAACTTAACAGTAAGACACTGTCACTGAAGTTATCACATACTTGAGTTATAGAACATGGGAAAATGAAGCTGCCACTGATCTTGAAGCTCCATCACAACTATATAGCTTTCAAAGTGATGGAAAGTCCTATACACATTAAAATAGGAGAGAAATAAGCATCAGTATGCCCCAGCTGGGAACCCTGCATGGTAAAACAAAACTGGCATGGCAAGTTATGCCAATTTCTGCAAAGGTGGCGTGAATGTTAAGGGATTTACCAAATTACTTCCTAGTTAGATTTAAGTTCCACTCCACAAGAGAGAATCCATACCTGGCATTTCCGTTGGGGGTCATATTAGTTGTGAATCTAATACTATTCTGATAAATGGGGAAAATATTCAATCACCTCCTGATGACTTATACAATGTATAGCACATCTCTCAAACTACAACAGAGAATATTTTAGCAGTAGATGATAATTAACACAGAGATGAACATGTGATCAAGGTACACAGAAAAATCCACTGTCAAATGCTTAGCTCTAAATGGGACAGCAACATCACATCACCTGTTCCCAAGCCTCAGGGATCATTATTGAAGAGAACACAGGATTAAAAGAGTCAGAAGTGATGGTTGAACATAGTGAAATATTGTTTTCTGGACACAGCATGACAGTTGCCTCTATGGACACACAATATTTGTTATAGAAAGCATAAGACGTGAGCAAGCTTGATACAGACATAATTGAAGCATGGATAAGTGAACCTTAATCTTGTTAGTACAAAGTAATGATGAAAATATGTTTAAACAGGATAATACCACAATCCAATTGCATGGAAGATTAAATAAAGTTAAACAACATTGGAATTTTTGGTCAGAAAGCCTACTTTATCAAAGACTTTTACTGTTTCTGCTTTAGTAAATGGTACTAACAGTTTCACAAGCTAAAAATTAGGAAATCATTCTCAAATCATTCTTTCCCCTATTATATTCAGTTACTAAATTATCTATTCGTTGACCCATTGATTCACTGTTTCATTTATTCAGTAAATATATCAGTTTACTTGGTACAATGGAGAAAAAATTACTTATTAAAAAATTTCCAATTTAACTCATAAATCCTTATAAACCTCCCCATTTTGTTTCATCCTAATGCCATCACTAGAATCCAAAGTACTGACATCCAAGTGATCAGCTGCCAAAGACTGCTGGCAGTTTATGACAGTTTTTGTTTCTTGCTGCTCTCCATTTAATAATCAGACTCTGAAGTCTAAATTCTTAAATCCTTTTTTTAATTTATTAGATTACTTTGAATCTGAGGAAATATATTAATTTTGAATAATAGTAGTTTGTACAAACTTTGACAACTTTTGAGATTGCAATTTTGTTGTACTATATTCATGACCACAGGACAGATAGAGAGATGATAATGATAGCTAGCTAGCTAGATGATAGATAGATAGATATAAAGATGAACAGATTGATAGATCTGATAGTTGACAGAGGCATTCATTGTGTGTGTGTGTGTGCATGTGCACACACGTGCAACTGCACTAAGCATGAGGGTGCCACAGGAAAATATGTACAGGAGCATTTGGAAATCAGAAATCAACATGGGGTGTCTTCCTCAGTCACTCTCGAGCTTAGACTTTGAATGTATCTCTTACTAAACCTGGGGCTAATTGATGTGACTAGGTTGTTCTTTCCCTAGAGGTAGAACCATGTGAAGCTTCCCCAATCCACATCTGCATGTCAGCTGGTGCCCTTATGTTCCCTACTGCTTAGGCAAAAATATTGTAGAGATTTCATGGGTGCATTTCCTACTGTGTCTAGAAGATGCCATCATGGGTGCATTTTCTACCCTGTCTAGAAGACGCTATCTGCAGCACAGTTCCTGTTCCTCTGTAACTTACGATTCTCCTTCCCCTCTTCCTTGATGTTCCTTAAACCTTAGAAGTAGAGGTTTCATTGTTTAAATTGGGATTAGGCATCCTACAGTTACTTATTTTACTTATTCTCTGCATTTTGACCAGTTGTGAAACTTGGTAATCAGTTTTCTCCTGGTAAGAGCTCCCAGAGAGGTTATCCAGTCTCAAGTTGTCAGCTGTAAACACATAAATGCACAAACACTAATAAATACACTCAGTAGATGTTTTTTTGTGTGTGTGTGTGTGTGTGTAGTGACTATGTAATATAGTAAAAAATACTCAAAGAAGAAGTCACAAAAATTAGAGGAATTGGCTAAGATTGGGGCAGGCTGTTTGTTTTCCCAGTTCTGTACTGGGTTTTTGTCTTTTTGAGTTTCTATGGGTCTTGCGCATGCTCACCCTGCTGTAGGATCACATGAGCTATGGTCTCTGAGGCTTGGGTAGGTGACGTTCATGGACTTGCACTGCAAACTCTTATTCTCTATACTTTAGCACTTGTGAATTTTTGCGTTCATTGCCCTTTGTTGCATGAAGGAATTTCATTGAGAATTGAGAGATGCATTGGTATTCTCTCTACCCTTTGTTCCACTATGTTCTGTGGGCTGTAGGTGTAAGAGTTCCATTGGAGATGTGTCATTTAGGGTTGGACATATCAGTGACATTTATTCTCTGTGTGTAATTAGTAGTGGAATGCTATAATAGTCTCCATCTTTTGCAAAGGAACTTTTTGGATAAATGGTAACTTTCATACTTGTCTATAAATATAAGGATCCATATTTAGCATATAGTAAGAAGAACTATTGGCAAATGATTACTGTCAAGTGAGGGAGAGTTGGTCTTCTTTAAGGGAGTAAGTCTAGATAAGCTGACTAGACCCAAATGGATGAACTTTCACAGAGTGATGTATGGGTACACTTACTTGATTTGGTAAATTGTAATGTATACGATAGTGTGATAGAATGCATGAAATCAGATGGTGGGGTATGGAGCATGTATGAATGGGGGAGAGGGTATAAAGATGATTAAAATGTTTTGTACTAAATGCACAAAATTTCAATAAAAATATACATTAAAAATTAGAGCAATTGGGAAGGATTATAGGGATAAGAAACAGGACAGAATGTAATGTAGATACAATACTCATATGAAATTCTCCAAAACAAATTAAATAGTTAGAATTAATTGATAGGTTGGCCAAACAAAGAGTTTCAGGGATTCCCCTGGTGTCCAAACTGAGGTCTTCCTGTTTGAATGATAAGCACTTTGCTACCTAAGCAATCTCTTCATGTTAGGGACAGCCATTTATGGTTAATTTTCTTCTCTTTTTTTTTTGTTATTCAAGAATCATAAGATATTATACAGAATCAAATCTTAACTAAAAGTTTAAGTTTAGAATTCAGTATAAAATTGTCATTATATCTTGTTATATAGAAAACAGTCGTATCAACACATAATTATAAAATGAAATGAATTTTTGTTAGACTAATTCTAGTCTACATTTGTGTCGATATGAAGATTCTTGAATTTTTCATTGATATGTTGCTTCATGATCATTTGTTCTGCAACTATTTCCCATTATTTCTCTTTTCCTCTAAGTAGGAAATATCACTTCTATTCACACACCTTAATTAAGAATATTTATTAAGATATTTAGTGACCATTTTATGAGTTAGGAAAGTAGATACATTTCTCATTAAAAATATGGTAAAAACTCGTAAGATATTAAGTTTGCTAAAATAATCAGCTTGGTTCATTATCTTTGTGAGGACAAACATGATGAAAGAGCTTAGCAGGGATGCACATCCCATTGAAAATGAAAACTGCTGCAATGGAACACAATCAAGAAGAAAACTCTATTACGTTTAGAGTGGCTGATGCTGCATTACTGCTGGTGGTAAAAGGACAACTTGTAGCGATCAGAATTCCTGTGAACAGGTAGGATTACAGAGAAGGAAACTACTTATGGAACTGACTCATATTCTCTCCACAGAACTTGCTGTTATGACATTTTAGTTAAAGACTATAAAGTTCTGAACATTAATATCGTTATTAATCCTTGACAAATAGGCATTTATTAAAGATTATATGAAATGATTTGTTGGCTATAAGTATGATTGAAGACATGATTTTTATACTAACACAGGATTTATATTGTGACAGAGGATGTGGATTCAAATAACTCTTCAAGGCTGAATGATTTTATTGATTTTTAGATACAGAGCACTATAATATGGAAATCAGAAACTATGCATGATGCCCCCTGATGAGAGTGAATAAACATGTAATTTGTAGTAATTGCAAGGAAGTTACCTCTGTTCAGGGTATTTACTAATCACTGGTGATGAAAATGTCAAGGGGAACACTGTAGAAGACCTTTAGATGTTTATAGATTTCTGATTGTTTTTAACCTTCGGCAGCTTCTTCTACTTCCGTCATGAGTTAGAAACCAGAAGGGACATTTCTCAAGGACCGGGATTTCACACTTCTGTACATGTGATTCACCCCTTCTTTCCTTTGTATTTATTGAAAATGATGAGCCACGATTACAGATTAAACATTGCAGGTGCATAATTAAAAACTCTACTGATCACACACATCTCCCCACAGTAATTAAAATAACAGTGGACATTTGCATTTTTATTTCAAAGTTTACTTTTTAAAATACATGGCATTACACAGATTTCCTAACAATTAGGATAGCTGTCTTTGACCTTATTTGAGCAAAAGTTGAAAAAGAATTCATAGAGAATATAAGATATTGACAACATGGAAATAATTTCTAAGATAAAATTTAAAAGTACATCAATGTGTGTTCACACAGGTAATGTTTCCACATGATTAATCTAATTTGACATGTTCACTACAACAATATTAAAATACTAAAATTTTAATTAATATTGAATGAATTATCCTTCCCAACATATCATTTGGTTGAGTCTATAAAACAATATCTAAAACTCATGCTACTCAGTAATATTATGTATATTTAAGAAATGTGTTTTATGAGAAAATGTTTTAAAAATTACTCTGAATATATCTTGCTCAAATTTTATATACTATTTTAGAGGGCTTGCAACATGGCTCAGTCGGGACAGGCTTGGCCAAAGTAAGCTTGAAAACCTGTGCTCTAGCCCCAATAACCATATACATGTAGAAGGAGAATCAATTAGGTAATGTTCTCAGTTTGCACAGGTTGCTGCATGTGTTACTTATACCAAACAAGCGCAATACACACTGTAGTAATAATAATGTGGTAATAATATTTACAGTTTAAATAAAATTTACATTTTTTACCAGATTACACATTTTTGTTGAACACTTATGAAATAATACATTTCTCTAAGGTATTTTGCATCACCTAAGTATTGCATATCATTCTTCTCTCTTCCTCTACATAATCCTCCATCCTCCCTCCCCTGTTAAAATATCCCTATATCCCCCATTTCTCCCTTGATAACTGTGTCCTACTCTTCCCCCTGTCTTGATCTCCCTCTTCCCCTCTCCTCCAATGGTTCCTTTCTACTTTTGAAGATTTGAAAATAGGATCCACAAATGAGAGAGAACACATACTGCTTGTTTGTCAGAGTCTAGGTTACCTTATTCCCTCACTCAGTTATATATCCTATCTAAATTTCATGAATTTTTTAACCTGAATAGAATTTCACTGAGCAAAAGTACCATATTTTTTTATTCGTTCATCAGTTGAATTACATTTAGATTGTTTCCATTTCCTTACTATTGTGAAAAGAGCAGCAATTAGCATGGCTGGGCAAGTCCCTCTGTAGTAGGATATATTTCTTTGTGTATAGACAAGTAGCTAGTGGTATAGCTGTCATAACATACATCTATATTTAGTTTTGGAGAACTGGCATCCCTTTGGACAGTGACTGCACTATTTTGCAATCCCACCAGCATGATTGAAGCTTCCCCCATTATCACCAGCATTTGTGGTGAGATGTTTTCTTGATCTTAACCAATCTGACTGGAGTAAGATGAAATTTTACGATAGTTTTATTTTGCACTTCCCTAATTACTAAGGATGCTACACACATTTTAATATATTTCTTATCCATTTTATTTTCTTTTGAGAATTCTCTGTTCAAATCTGTAAGACAATTCTTTTAATTGGGCATTTTTTTCTCATTTTGAGTTCTTTCTGTTTTCTGGACATTAAACCACTGTCAGATGTTAAATTGGCAAGTTTTCTCTACTACCCTGTGGGCTTATTCACCCGATTGATTATTTAATTTGCTGTGTTGAAAAATTTTAGTTTAATAAACTTCCATTTGTCGATTGTTGGCCTTAATTCCTGAGTGGACTCTGATTTACACTTTTTCCCCCCTGCGCTTACATCTTGTAGGGCTCTGCCTATGTTTTCTTCTAACAGTTTCAACATTTCAGGTTTCACTTTGAAGCCTCTGATTTATTTGGAGTTTCATTTTATGAAAGGTGACAGGCATGGGGAAATTTCATTCTTCTACAGGTAAACATCCAGTTTTCCTAGCACCGTTTGTTGAAGATGCTGTTTTTCCTCCAGTCTTTAGTTTTTATATTTTTGTCAAATATCAATTGGCTATAACTGCATGCAGTCATTCTTGGTTTTCTGTTTTGTTCCATTGATCTATATGTTTGTTTTGGTGCCACTGCCATGCTGTTTTAATTATTACAGCTCTGTAATATAGCTTAAAATTGGGTATCATAATTCTTTCAGTATTTTTTTGTTTTTGTTTTTTGTTTTTTGGTTCAGGTTTCTCTTGACTATGAAGGATCTTTTGTCCTCCCATCCAAGTTTTAGGATTTTTTTTTTCTGTTTCTGTAACACATGTCATGGGCTTATTCACCCTTGTCGATTGTTGGCCTTAATTCCTGAGTGGACTCTGATTTACACTTTTTTCCCCCTGCGCTTACATCTTGTAGGGCTCTGCCTATGTTTTCTTCTAACAGTTTCAACATTTCAGGTTTCACTTTGAAGCCTCTGATTTATTTGGAGTTTCATTTTATGAAAGGTGACAGGCATGGGGAAATTTCATTCTTCTACAGGTAAACATCCAGTTTTCCTAGCACCGTTTGTTGAAGATGCTGTTTTTCCTCCAGTCTTTAGTTTTTATATTTTTGTCAAATATCAATTGGCTATAACTGCATGCAGTCATTCTTGGTTTTCTGTTTTGTTCCATTGATCTATATGTTTGTTTTGGTGCCACTGCCATGCTGTTTTAATTATTACAGCTCTGTAATATAGCTTAAAATTGGGTATCATAATTCTTTCAGTATTTTTTTGTTTTTGTTTTTTGTTTTTTGGTTCAGGTTTCTCTTGACTATGAAGGATCTTTTGTCCTCCCATCCAAGTTTTAGGATTTTTTTTTTCTGTTTCTGTAACACATGTCATGGGGATTTTTATTTAGCTGCACTGAGTCTGTGAATTACAATAAATAAGTAAACTTAAAGCATGAGGAATATAGATGTGTATACAAAGACCACCCCTCATAGAGCTCTCACTCAAAGACAATATAGTGCTCATAGTGCTGAATGGGGCAAGGAAAAATCTCAGAATTCTCCTCCCTGGACATATCTCCTGGAGATTATGATATTCATTGTATTCAGTCCCTCCTTTCTGGCCACAAATGACCATAGCAACTATATTTTAGCACATTTGTAGCTGAAACAATGTGCAATGAGCAAGTCATGAAGAAATGCTGAAATTCTAGAAAATTTTAGCATGATGAGAAAACAAAAGGATTTTTAATATCACCAGGTGGGTTAAAGAATACTTAGTGGGTCATCAGAAGGACAAAAAAGAGCACAGTTGACCATTAAACAGGATGTCATCATGAGTTGTGATGCATTTGAGGAATAAGTCAGAAGGTCTTGGCTTTCAAATGCCCTCTGAAAACAAACCAGATAGTCAAACTCACCAGAGGCCAGGAGAGCAGAAGATTATACCGCTGATCTGGCCCAAAGAAATACTCAGTACTAGAACTGTGAATTTCAATTAAAAAAGAATGATGAAATGGACTCCTTAGTGTTTGTGTTTCGAGCTACATGTGGTTCATAGCCTAAAGAGATATCTTACAAGCGTTGTTAATGGCATAAGTAATTTATTCACTCAGTTAAGTTCTTTAATGGAAACAAAAAGGAAATTGATACCAGTGTAGGGTAAATCGTCTTGGGAGTTAATGAATATTGGTGTCATTACTATTAGGGATTAATTTTTTGTTTTGTTTTGTTTTTGTCTTTTGGTCTTTTTTTTTTTCTGTCTTTTTGAGACAGGGTCTCCCTGTAGCCCCAGGTGGCCTGGAACTTGCTATGTAGACCAGGCTGGCCTTGAACTCACAGAGATCTACCTGCCTCTGTCTCCCAAGGGCTGGGATCAAAGGCGTGCGTCACCATGCCCAACTAAGGAATTCATTTTTAAAAGAGAAGGACGGGAGATCTCTCAGTAGTTATAAGCGCTTGCTTATGAGCTTTTGTTCAAGGCTGTGAAAGGTTAATCTCAGATGTCAACTTGACTCGTGTGAGAAGAGGTGGCCTGAATTGAGAAATTTCTTCCCTCAGATTGGGTTCTGTGTGTGTGTGTGTGTGTGTGTTGATGGCCAGAGATGGAACTTGGAGATGAGCCGTGAGATTAAAGATTTATGGAGCTGCTGGAAAATAAGACATGCTGACCTTCCAAGTGAGGCCAGAGAGGCCTCTTGTTAGGGGGCCACCAGATGCAACCATGTCCCCTTGTTCCTAGTAACTTTTACAGGAACTCACACAAAGGTAGCTTCTGTAAAATCTGGTTATATAACAGATTATATCACATCAGGTGGCACCCATATTTTGCTCACTCATAGCCCTCTGGATGTCTAATATTAGCTACCTTGGTTCAGTCATGCCAGAAATCCGTATTAGGGTCATGTTGTCTAAACATAAGCAGGCTATCACAATTTGATTCCCTACACCTGGGCTACATATGAAGTTACCTGAACAAGCCAGGGAAGCAGACCAGTAAGCAGCAAGCTATGTCTCTGTGCTTTTCACTTTGCTTCCTGTCTCCACGTTCCTGCCTGAGCTCCTGTCCTGGTTTCCCTCCATGATGTACTGCAACTTTTAAGAGAAATAAACACTTTCCTACCCATAAAGTTTTTGCCTATACTGTTTATCATGGAATCAGAAAGCAAACTATGACAGAGACAACAATAGCATAGGCACATTTTAAAATTAAAGATCTAAATGATGAAGACTGAGGTTTAGTCTTCCTCTCTTTTTAAAAATATTTTATTACTTTCATTTTTGTGTGTGTGTGAGTGTATTGTCTACACATATGTAAGTGCACCAGTGTTGTTCTGAGCCCATGGAGGTCAGAAAAGGGCCTCGAATTCCCCTGGAACAGTAGTTATGGGTGATTGTTAGTGGCAATCTGGGAGCTGTGAACTGAACCTGGGTCCTCTGCAAGAGCAGCCAGGGACATAACTGCTGAGCCATCTCTCCAGCCCCTTCTTTCTCTCTTTTGTGATGTAAGTGGAAAGAGCACACCTTGAAGTTGCTTACCTAAAAATCTTCCATGTATCTATCTTTTGGCAGCTCCTCAGCTAGTATATACTAAAAGTTCTCAATTGATTCTCTTTCAGTGGCATGACTTACAACTACCAGTCAAGTCATTAACTTTCCAACCTTGACAATTTCCAAATATTTATATCCAAATATGATACATCAGGGTTCTGCTCAAGAATTACCCTGTGCAATCAGTGCAGGATATTAACTGATAATACCAAGAAAAATTGAGAAAATTCCTTCCTGACTATGGAAATAGCCTCTGTATGTGTATGCTCAGTGCTTGATGCACATGTATTTATTCTCATTGCAAATGTTACTGTAGGAAATAACGATTCCTCTGTGTAAGTAATATGTCCCATTTCCCATTGCCACTTGCCTAGACAAGAGCATTGTTTCTAAAAATTCCTGACCAACATCTTGGCTTCTAGTGTTTTACCACAATTATATTCACTCTGCTTATGAATTTACTACTTAGAAAATTATTACTTTTAGATACTGCTAACAATGTAGTGATATTTTACCAGCTTGCTATCATACCACATTCTTAGACTAGTGGAGACCTCATAGTTTTAATAAGGAATTGGTCTATATTTTGAACTGAATACCTTATAACATTAGTGACATTCATCCTAGTTCACAACCATCCCCATCTTCTACCCTTTGAACCTGAATATCAAAGCAATTAAAAGTACAGCTATCAGTCTAGGCACACTGATTTATGCTGTATGAGTGAGAATAGGCCTACTTACAATCTCTAGATGGATTGACTAGACTCCAGTGGACAAATTTACACTGAAGGCATCTGAGTACAAATGCTTGACTGGATGGGACTTAACATATATGACAATGCATGAGATCTGGTGGCGGGGTAATCAGGGGCATGCATGGTGGAGTGGGTCTAAATTTGATTAAGAACTGTTATATAAAATTACAAAAGATCAATTAAAATTTTTTTTAAGTATAGCTATAACATTACAATTTTGTGTAAATCTAGGAATGAATTGCTTAATCACAGGTATATGAATATTTTCAATCATATAATTTCATAATTTTCTTGAGTGCTGTATAAAATTATGCTCTCATTCATAATAAATAGATATGTAGTTACTCCACATGTTGGGAAAATTTTGGGTTGTTCTCAGTTTCAATTTAACCTATTGTGATTTATTACATTACCATCAAATTTGACTAGCAAAGCTTAGTGTTTTCATGTGTTCATTGAACATTCCTGTCCATCCCTTTCTGTTAAGCTATCTGCCATTTCTTACTGTTTTACAGACACTGTTTATCTTAAGTAAAAGTTTTGCAGAGTTTTTTGTCATAGGCATGCTGGTGCACACCTTTAATCCCAGCACTCTGGAGGCAGAGGCAGGCAGATCTCTGTGAGTTTGAGGCCAGCCTGTTCTCCATAGTGAATCCAGGCCACCTAGGTCTACAGGGAGACCCTGTCTCAAAATAGACCAAAAAAAAAGAATTTATACTCAAACAATAATATTCAGAGCACCATTATTCACAATAATCCAAACATATATTATCTAAATATTCACCAAGAGTGAATGAAGAAATCCATAAAAGTATTTCATTATGATTATTCAGTGGAATTATGCTCAGAATTAACATGAAGAAACATAAACTCAATAAGAATTAATCACTAAATAGTATAGTGAAGGAAATAATCCA
>NW_008358517.1:609000-629398 GCF_000622305.1 Nannospalax galili
AATACCATATTTCCTTTTCAGATACTTTGGTAATTAGTTATTTTCCCTCAAATCAACATAATTTGTTAATTATAATTCTTGCTCTGTTAGTAGTTTACATTATTTATATGCTAGTGACTGCTTACGATCTACAGCCAACTTTTTTCAATAGTTAAGTATAACTATTATTTGTATATTAAATAGCTATATAAAAAGCATAGCTGAATTTTCATATTGTAGATGCATTTTCCTGATTTATGTTTGCATACTAAAAAATTGGTAAGTTTTGCTACTGACTGTACTAACACTCTGAATACTGGGTATTTGTAAAGCTTTCCTATGGGAA
Organism: Nannospalax galili; assembly: GCF_000622305.1. NCBI lineage: Eukaryota > Metazoa > Chordata > Mammalia > Rodentia > Spalacidae > Nannospalax > Nannospalax galili. The sequence goes on from NW_008358517.1 coordinate 609,326, forward strand.
TTAGTTAGCAACTGAGATCCTCTCCTGTGAAAACTGCCTTACCTGTCCGTCATTTGAAAGATCCAAATAAGCTAGAATCCTTTCATCTTCAAATATGTGCACAAAATTGCTGTTTCATTAAAACATATTCTTTATGCAGATATTTCAGATCATAAAACTTCAAAATAAGAAAAGCTCATTTCTTTCATGTGAACAAATAAAGCATATACTGGCAATTATTGATCTGCTGCTGGACTTTACTCATAAATTCATACCTTCTAAAACTAAACAAATTGTAAGGTAAACTTACATAGACTAGCAATTTGTATTGAAATGCAAATAACCAGTCTGCCATGTTGCTTTATTGCATACTCTTCCAAGACAATTAAAGATATCAGGATGGGATTCCCCTTCTCTTGCATCTTAAAGCCTGGTCATTGTCACTGTAAAAGGTCATTGTAAATTCACACAATTCACCAACAGGAATGTTACTTGTTAAATGTGGCAAAGTTGAACATAACAGGTCTGTGTTATAAAATTTAATCCATTATAATATATTTAATTAAATGTGATATGTAATATGAAAACTCATTTGGAAAAACTATCCTTTTATCTAGTTTTCCAAAAGACACAGATTTGAAAATATGGGAAATACTAAAGCATTTAAGTTCTCCATTTCCTTATAATTTTACTGTTTATTTTACTATTGCATTTATATTTATTTACTTATTGTGTGTGTGTGTATATATGTGTGTGTGTGAATCTGTGCAAGGCAGTGCCCACTTGTAGAGGTCAGAAGATGACCAGTGGGAGCCAGTATGGTGTTTCCCTATTATTATGGGACCAAATATTAAATTCTGGTTATTAATTGATGGCAGATACATTTACCCAGTGAGAAACTTCACCAGCAATAAATTATCCATTTCATAATTTGAATTTATATGACAGTATATCACAGCAAAATTATGTTGTGTGTTTTGTTGTTGTTGATGTTGTTTTGTATATTTTTTGTTTGTTGTTTAATTTTGTTTTGTTTTTTTCTTTTTGACACAAGATTTTCTTGTAGTGCCACTTGGTGTGGAGCTTGCAATACAGAGACCAGGCTAGCCTTGATCTCTCAGAAATCCTCCTGCCTCTGCCTCCCAAGTGCTGCAACTAAAGGCACACGCCACCATGCCCAGCTGCAGAATTACGTTTTATGTGGCTACAGTTTCTACACTTTGGCAGGAAAAAGGGGCAATACATAAGAGTAAGAGGGATATGTGCGAGGGTTAGGAGAAGAGTAATTAATACCCATTATATACGTGCATGTAATTGTTAAAGAACAAATTTATTATTTTTAAAAGGATTTCCTAGAAATCACTGAAAATTTGAGTAGCTCAACTATTTCCACAAAAAAACTAAATTGGAATTTCAGGAATAGGACTTGGACACCAATATACATGCTTTTTAAGTCCCTAAGGGACTGTAACATATGTCTAAGCTTAGAATCACTGAGAAAGTTAGACATAGGAATTTATTTTTATGGGAATTGATTTTGTGCAGAAGAAAAGTGATTGTTAACAGTGCCTCCAGAGAAAGGTGCTGATGCTATCAGTTCCCTGTCATAGGCAGACTTTTTCTGCCATTTTACTGCATAAATATACATATTTATATGCACAAAATGCAATCCTGTCATATGTAGATATTTTGTCTCATTATTATTTATAAAAATTTATATAAAAACCACATAATTAGTAGAGTATTTCATTACAACAGCATTGACATAGTTAATTACAGTTTCCAGAGCAAAGATGCATCTCTTTCAAAATTGTAATTTTTAGGTTCACAGTGTTGAATTAATACAGTTATACATTATTGTACTCGGCATAAACTCTATAAGACAAAAAACTGAATGAGGTTTTAACTTTTAAAAAAGATACCCATTTCATTTTAATATGCACTGTTTCATACAGAAAAGATCATTTAAAAAAATTGTTTATTACTTTTTTATTTTATGTGTATGTGTGTATTGCGTGCATGTAGGTAAGTGCACTGCATCTTGCAATGCCCACAGAGGTTAGAAGATGCCGTCGGATCCCCTGGGACTGGATTCTGGGACTGGATTCATGGACAGTTGTTAGCTGCCGTGTGGGTGCTGGGATTCAAATTCGGGTCTTCTGCAAGAGCAACCAGTGTTCTTAACCACTGAGCCATCTAAAACTCATTTTTAATGCAACTAACACTTAGATGTTTGCACATACATTTTTAATCTGTATATGTCTGTTTATTACTAGTCACATTCACTTAATTTTTGAGATCCCTGGCCCTTGAGAATGGACATAAATTCATCAGGTGGATTTCAATGGTAATTGTTTTCATACCTACTAATTAACATGGGGGAAATTTGTATGCTTCCTCAAATATAACTCATTTTATAACTTATTGTTTATTTTGTGTGTAAATTTCATACAGAACATCCAAACATTCTCATTCATCTTTATACCCAAATCCCAAATGCCACCCTCCCATACCCCTTCTCCCCCAACTGGAACCCATATACTTTGTCATCCCTGTTACTGTCCACTGTGTTATCAATGTCCCTAGCCATTCCCAAGTGCTAGTCAGCCTATCTAGAGTTCCTTGTTTTAAGGAGATCAGCTCTTCCTCATCTAGCAGCAATCAGTTGCCAACATTCCTTCAGGTAAGATTGGGGTCTGCTGTTCATTTTCTCAGTTCTATGCTGGGTTACTGTCTGGTAGTCTCTTCAAACACCCTGGCCAAAAACTCAAAGGAAGGTATCTCCTGCCTGGCACTGTTTCTTGTTATGTAGCCTTTAGTTATACACATGCACTCTTAAAGAATTATACTGATCACTTTAATCTTTGGTTATACTTTCCTTTTGGGTTTTGAGATCATAAAGTTGGCCTAAATAAACCAATTTATTTTTACTCTTAAGGTCATTTGAGGATCTGTTCCTCAGGGGTCACATGGGCTTGGGAGGAGACCTTGGCTCCTTTCTTTTACCAATTCTATCTATGTGAAGATAAGTCAAAGGTCCTGCTCCATTGTGATTGGCTTTCCTGAAGGCACAGAGGAAATGTTTCCTCTGTGTTGACCCACCTCTTTGTAGACTGGATACTGGTTCATGTCCATCTGGTGGGGTCTCTATGGCCTCCTTGATCAAGAAGACAGTTGACTTACCACAGTTACAGGACATTTTGAGAGATTCTCCACAGTCCCCTGGAAATTAGTCAATCTTGGTGGGCAAGGAGCAAAAACTGTCCATTAAGTCCCTCTGACCAGGTTGGTATAGGCCTCAAAGCATGATTGTTAAACATCCAAGAAGGTTAGTTCCACAAGTCTGGTACTTTTAACTATCATGTGCTATGTATATAAAGCTTGGACAAAAATAGTACACAGAATCAATGAATCCAAGAGCTGGTTCTTTGAAAAGATAGACAAGATTGGCAGAGCCTTAGCCCAGTTAACAAAAAGAAAGAAAGAGCACCTCCAAATCAACAAAATCAGAAATGAAAGAGGAGACATCACAACATACACCAAAAAGATCCAGAACATTATAAGGGAATACTTTAAAACTGATAAGCTACTAAATTTGAAACCTTAAAATAAATGGACAGGTATCTCAAAGCACGGGAACCACCAAAATTAAACCAGGAAGACATTAATAGCTTAAACAGACCCATTATACGTAAGGAAATTGAAACAGTAGTACAAAACTCCCAACTGAAAAAGCCCAGGACCAGATGGATATACAGCAGAATTCTACCAGACATTTAAAGAAGATCTACATCTAATACTACTTTATTCAAAAAGATAGAAATGGAGAGAGAACTTTCAAATTCTTTTTATGAAGCCAGCATCACTCTAATACAAAAAAGAGGTAAAGATACAACCAAAAAAGAAAACTATAGACCCATATCCTTAATGAACATCGATGCAAAAATTCTCAACAAAATACTTGCCAACACACATCAACAAGATCATCCACCAGGATCAAGTAATCTTTATTCCAAAATGCATGGATGGTTCAATATACATATATCAATAAATATCATAAATCATATAAATGGACTGAAAGGTAAGAACCATATGTCATCTCAATAGATGCAGAGAAGGCTTTTGACAAAGTTCAACATGCATTTATGTTCCAAGTCCTATAGTGAATTAGACTGGAGGGAGTATACCTCAACATAATTAAAGCCATATACAACAAACCCACAGCCAACATCACTCTAAATGGAAAAAAACTGGAAGCATTCCCATTAAAATCAGGAACCAGAGAAGGCTGTCGACTATCTCCACCCATTTTTAACATAGTGCTTGAAACTCTTGCAAGCACAATAAGGCAAGAGAAGGAAATTAAATAAGTAATAATTGGAAAAGAAGAGTTTAAATTATCCATTTTTGCAAACCATTGTATCTAAGAGATACCAAAAATTTTACCAGAAAGCTCCTAGAAATGATTAACACTGTCAGTAAACTGGCAGTTCACAAAATTAACCTACAAAGTCTTCATCTTTCTATACACCAATAACAAGCAATCAAAGAGTACATTGAAACACTCCTGTTCACAATAGTCTCAAAAAAAATAAAAAAAAAAACAACAACAAAAAACTCAGAATAAACCTTGCCAAAGACATTAAAGACATCTACAATTAAAATTTAAAAAAATTAAAGAAATAGATTGAGGAAGACACCAGGAATGGAAGGACCTCCCATGCTCATGGATTGGAAGAATTAATATATGACCATCCTACCAGAAAACATTTTGTCTCTTCTCAGTTGAGTAGATGAGTAGCTCAAAGGGTAAAGATGGAACTCAGCTACTCTGGAAGTATTGGAGAAAAGCAGAGTGTGTGTCTTAGTAAATATTTATGCATATGAAATAGGAAAATGAAGTTTGTACCTATATAGGCATAACATGGGCCTTGTAATATTTTCTTAAAATGGGTAGGTAACCAGGTGTATTACAATAACTACATAATGCTTTGTAAAATGAAAACAAATGATAAGCAGTATGATTCCTTCTTAGAGGAGCAGGGAGCTAAGAAGTATGTCCTTTGAAATGTCTTCATCTGGAAGAAGGACATCAGTACAACAGGATGAAAGGGCAGTAGTAGTAAGTGTGATACTGCAAGATTTTACCACATGACTGAAGATGCATCGATCTTCAAAGGGTTGAAAAGGGGGTAAATTTATTAGCAAGGTTTCTCTTGGGTGGTGCCTGGATTAAAACCTAGGGAAGTGTGCATGCTAGACATGAGCTGTATGTCTCTGATAACTCAGCAACCTTATTTGTAAGTTTTATAGTTTATAAATAAATCATAATATAAAGTCATTTAATAGCCTAAGTGATTTTGTATGTGCTAAGAATCAGTCACTGGATTCCCATGAGTAAACTGAATTGTCTTTATGTATAAAGAATTTGATTGACTTGTTTGATTCACTGCATTGTGTTCACCGAGGCACATTTTTACACAGTGGAAAAACTGCATAAGATCGGGTGGTATATTTAAATTCACTTCCCTTCAAACAGAACTTCTGATTAGAAGTACATCTAAGAACAAGTATTTATGAAGGATGAAATTTTGTCACATTCAATCTTATGCTCTCAAAAACATATAATTTAAAATGAGTATTTGTATTTAATAATCTAAGATTAGAAGAAATTTACAACTGGATTTTTTTTAAATTTTTGTAAGAATTTTGTACCTGAGTACTATATTTCCAAATTTTACATGCCTCTTTCTCCCTCCTCCAACTCCTTCAGTGTCCCCCACTTCCTCTCATATTTGTGAACTCTTCTATAATTATTATTACATGTATACATATATACACACATACATATATTTATATCCACATAATATAGACACACACACACGTATGTATGTGTGTGTGTATGTTATGAAACCTACTGAGTTTATCAAGCCTTGATCCCCTGAATTGTGAACACGGGCTTAGTATCCGCCACTTGGGCTTGGACAACCTATCAGCAAGCTCCATCTCTGGAGAAAACCAATGCTCCCACCTCAGCATCCATTTATTCTCTTTAAGCTCTTCCTCTAGTGGTGGGGACTTGGTAAAATTTCCCCCATCCACTTTGGCATGTAAACTGGTGTTGTCATTATGAAGATTTAATTTAGACAACCATATTGTTGAGATTTCATGTGTGTAACTTCCCTGTCTCCTCTCAAATACACTAACAGTAGGTGTCCTGATCTTCTTCTCCTTTCAATCTTTGCACCCCTCTTCTGGGATGTTCCCTTTGTGTTAGGTGTAGGTGTTGTGTTGTACATGCATCAGTTGGGACTAGGCATTACATGGTCACATATTCTCTGCATCAGGACCAGTTGTGGATTTCTGTAATGGTCTGCATTTATTAAAGGAGAGTTGAGCAATAGGTGGCAGGTCAGCACTAGATCTAGAACTATTTGAGACTGGTTGCTGCTGGGTAGGGAAGAGTATGAATTACATACAACCACTGGATGGGCTGACTAGACTCCAGTGGATGCATTTACACTGAAGGACATTTAGGTACAAATATCTGAATGAATTGGACTCAGCATGTATGGCAGAGTGCATAGGGTTTGGTGGGGGAGGGGAGGCATGGATTGGGGAGGCGGTCTGGATGTGAGTGGGAAATATTGTATGAAATTTTACAAGCTCAATAAAAAAATTTAAGAAAAAGAAAAAGGAAAAAAGAAGCTTTTTTGATGAGTGGTGAGAGGTTATATCTGTGGAAATAAAGACAAATATTTAGAATACTGTAACAAATCAATGTTAGGAAAATAGCAATAGAGGATCTCCTTCTACTGAGATTTAGGTAAGTTTATCATATCAGGCATGAATTACCTCCTATGGAGCACGCAGGCCTAAAGTCTAATTAGATAGCTGTTGAATAGCCACAAGATAAAAGTTCCACTACTGTTCCATTGGAGATATTTTTTGAGGCTGGCCATTGTTATGGTTCACAGGCTTTAAAACTGGGTAACACTAGAGAATAGGATCTTCACCCTTGATTCTCACTTTAATCACTCACTTTTATATTCATGAAGTACAGAGCTCCATAGAACCTCAGATGAAATTGTAAAATCTTTGTTTAATGGATTTAAATAAGTAATTCTGTTGAAGCCAGGATTTTATCACCACAGCATGTATGAAAAATGAAAAAAGCCATACGTGTAGAGTCTTTCAAAAAATAATACATTGTTACGTAAATTCAATTTTTATTTTCATATTATACAGTGTTTCATTTGGATAGCTCTAATTTAAAATGGTTCATTCTTTGTGAGTATTTGATTATGTAAAAAGGGGTTTTGATTTGGTTTAAAAAGAGATTGAATGGATCATTTTATCCTCCATAACTCAGTTCTCATCCTATTAAACATTAAGCCTTGAAAATTCTTCTCTGAATGTTGCTCAAATCACTTTCTGTGCTGTCTTGCTTGTTAATGCCCTAGTTTAGACTCATATCCCCATCTCTTCTTTCCACAGTAATAACCTTTTGATTTGTTTCCCCCCTTCTGCCTTGCTTTTCTTAAGTCTGGCATCAAAGTAAGGGCAAGCTGGTTGCTCAAAATGACAAGTCATGCCTTGCCCCTTCTTGTAGCCTCACTGCCTTTCTCAACTAAGTCCGCATTCAATTAACAGGCTGAGTGTAGCCATGGATGCCAAACACAATGTCCAGCCACATTTCCTCAATTATTCAATTAGAGTAATTAATACTTTTTTGAATCTGCCTTGGGCCAGGAATTGTCCTATTGGCAACTGAAGAAAATTGAATGTAGAGGTCGTTTATTATTGTTGTCTTTTATTAATTTTGGTTGACATTGGTAGAGACAGTCTACATTCGGTGTCTAAGTGTGCTTCCTAGGAATACAAAAGATGCATAGCTCTCATAAGTAGACGGTCATAAGGATAAGTTTATAGCAAGCAAACAAGACAATATGATTATTTCCTTGAACAAAGAGTAGACTTGTTTCTCCTTGTTATAAAACTTCGTAATTTTCCAAGCTAAATCTTTTCTGATGATGAAGCAATGGGTGAACAGTCATCTATTATGGACCCTGCATTGCTCCCACAGATGCCTGAGAAGAAACAACTGGGATGATGACCTTCTGTCTACTGTGTTTGCAATGTCTAAAGAAACATCTGTATTAGTCAGGGTTCTCTAAAAAAAAACTGAACCAGTAGAATGAATAGAATGAATGAATGTGTGTGTGTGTGTGTGTGTGTGTGTGTGTGTGTTTGTGTGTATGAATTTATCAGATTAGTTCACAGGATAGAGGCCGAGCAGTCCAGCAATGGCTGCACCACACTGGAGAGGCTGAGAATCCATAGTCGTTCAGTATATGAGGCTGGATGTCTCAGTAGCCCCAATCTGGCACTGGTGGTCTGATGAATTCCAAAAGATCAGCTGATCATCAGATTACAGCAGCAAGATGAACTCACCAGCAAGAGAGAGAAGGCAAGCGGCAAAAAGCAAGTGCTCTCCTCTGCCATGGCCTTTTATACAGGCTGCCATCAGAAGGTAACGCCCACATTTAGGGTGCATCTTCCAGCTTCAGATGATCCAACCAAGAAGGTCACCCTCATTTCATTTAATCCCAGAACAGGTCAAGTTGATACCCAGGATTAGCCATCACACTGGCCCAAGAATATGGAGTCTGTACCAGCATCTGAAGAAACTAGCTAATTCACTATGAGGGAGGGTAAAGCCCAGATGCTGTGAAATCCTTAGGAGAAAATTATTTATTATCATGCTTTTGTTCTAACTAAAATACAGCGATATCACCTTGTCTTAGTCTAAAACTTATGAAATTATGAAATACATGTTTGAAATGCTCCTCTGAGCTAATATCAGTAGACTAATCTTGAAACATACTGTTATATTTTAGTACACTAAACTTTTTTTGTAATATTTATCATGTATATTTTTGCCTTGAGCCTTCTCAAAACTGAAAATTTGTAAATTCAATGTAGTTCTACATTTTCAGGAAGAATGACAGAATAACAAATAAACAGTAAGTAGACTACTAATTTTAATCATTCATTCATTAATAAAAAATCCAGTTAAAAGCCTCAGTATTCTCTCACCCTTCATTACACTGAAAGATGCAAAAACTAGAAACAGTAATGTAAATAGAAGTTGCTGTTGACATAGGCACATTTGCTAACTGAAGTTTTTCAAGACAGCAAATATGTTCCTTTTATATAGACTCCAACAGCAGTTTGAAAGTTTTATTGTTTACCATATTTGCTCGAGTTCAGTAGTAGGGTTTTTTTCTTGTTTTTTTTCTTGTTTGTTTATTTGTTTGCTTGTTTCTTTTTTGGTGAACAGTAAATAGGAACCATTTGCCTCATAAATAAGTAAGTAAAGAGTATTTTAATCTTCCTTACACAGTACCTATTTTTCAATGCTTTCATGAAAAGCTCTTTTCTAAGAATTTTACAAACATTTTCTCATTTAATCTCATTGGAAAGCAAAATAATGAATCCTTCCTAATTTAAAAGAAGAAATTAAGATGTTCAAACATGTATTTGTCAAGGGAGAGAAAACATTATAACAACAGACATTGGACCTGTGTATCAGTAATCTGGTCAGAATCATAGCTACTAACTACAGAACAGCAGTGTTCTCATCCTCCCAGGGAAAAGAAAAAGAACAAGATGACCAGTCAAAACCAGTGCTATGAATTCTGTCATGGAAATGTTGATGTGAAGTAAGCCAAAGTCACACACACACATTCATACCCACACCCACGCCGAAACACACAAACACCACAAACCCACAAACATGAATACAACTGCACACACCATGCAGGAATGTGTGCATACCTGTGCACTTTTTCTTGAAGAACTAAGTTAATGCACAGATGCTTTTGTTTCTTGTTACATGTAAATGCTATGTTTTGTAAAGCAAATATATGATTGGAAACATAAAGAATACCTCAAACTTCTTTGATGAAAGTGTAGCTTCTAAATACCTTACTAGGCAAACTGACACAGATGACATAGATTAGAAAGAGAAGGCTCACAAATCAAATTAAATTGCTGTAATCATGTGAATTCAACACATACAGAGACCTCCTAGTATATTGTAGGTTGGACCAAGTATGAATTGATTGATCAGTGTACACATTTTCCTCATTTACCACATGAGTGGCCCACTAGAAGGAGAAGTATAAGTGCTTGGGGGTGGAGCTCTGAGGTTAAGGACACATTACTCTAAGGTTAATACCCATGGTCTATGTACTAGACCAAAGCTGATTTCAACACATGGCTGCTTTACTGAGGGATTACTGTGCTGTCATTATGTGGCACAATCACAAATTGGTCTCTATATCTCACTCTTGTGCTATAGTCTTATCTTTATTTTTTTCTGTTATTAATATATATATATATATACATATATACTTAGTACCATGTGAATAGTACCTGTTTCACATCCTAGTTCTTTATTTTTGGTTCATAATTAATACATCCTCAAATTTTTATTCTTATTAACATTTCAATTACTTTCCATGAAATTTACCTTTTTTATTGAGTTTTTGTGCATTTTTATATAATACATTTTAATCCAATTTAGAACTCCTCCCCCTCTACACCCCATACCCACGCACAAGACTTCGGGCATTCTGTCATATATGTTAAGTTCTATCTAGTTAACAACTTGTATCTATAGGGAGTCTGGTCGTTAATCTAGAGTCACTCTCTTAAAGAAGATCTACTCTCCCTCACCCAGCAGTAATGAGTTGCCAATACTTCTTTGACTACTGTTGGGGCCTGTTGCCCATTTTCCAAGTTCTGTACTGGGATTTTTTTTTTTTTTAACTGATTGAGTCGGCATGGGTCTTGTGCAAGCTGTCACCATGTAACTAACTTTTTGTGAGTCTGATTTCATCCAAACTATCGGTGTTTTTTGTACATGAAATAACTCAATGTACTACAGTACTATTTTAAATGCATATTACAAGTCGATGTAGCTTTCTCAATAAAGTCAAAATAATACTGTATTTAGAAACAGCTGACTACATACATTTAGGTAAACTTGTCTCAAGTATGTGAGATATATTTCTTAGAGATTTAAATGATTTCTAACATGCCACATGAAACAATTACACTTTCCTTTTCTTATAAAGCACTACAGACTGAATGTCATTAATTATTTTGAAAGAAATCATACAAAGAAATACATGGGAGATGCTGGAGAACTTGCTCAGTGGTTGAGAACGGTTAATGTTCTAACAGAGAACCTGTGTCAGTTCCCAGCAGCCACATGGTGAATAACAGCAGTTTTTAATTCCAGTTCCAAGGGATAAGTGGCTATCTTGTAGTAGACACCAGGACAGCATGTGGTTCACTTATATATATGTAGGTAAAATATCCCCATAAATTTAAAAATATGAAGTTCTTTTTTTAAAACTTTTTACAAAAAACTTTAGAATTTCATACATGTATATAAGGTGTTTTGATCAAATCCATAAATCCATGCCCACTCCCTCCCCTTCACCATTTCCCCCTCTGAAGAGGTATCCCTAAAATCTTTTAAGGATTAGATACAAGCTCCCAAGCACTTTTGAGGTTTTTGGCCTTTGGAACAGAGTATGCTGCTAACAGGCCCAAAGTCGAAGTCTTAAAAGAAGTACATAAGAACATCAAAATCTTTTCCACTGGGCTGATGATTATTTTCAGATTACACAGCATTTTATGGTTAGGATTTTCTTTCTACATCACATGAATTTTCATTGGCCAAGTATATGCTGATATTGAATTTATAATGAAAATAATTACTTTGAAATTAATTTAAATGTAATAAGTTCAAATTTAACCTTAAATTTATATATAAGAAAAGTCTTTTTACTTTTTTAACTTTAAATTTTTTTATTTATTCTTTTTATTTTATTTGCGTGCATGTATTGCCTGCATATAGGTAAGCGCACCCATTTCATCATGCGCTGCCCGCAGAGGTCAGAAGAGGCTGTCGGGTCACCTGGGCCTGGAGTTACAGAGAGTTGTTAGCTGCCATGTGGGTGCAGGGATTCGAACCTGGGTCTTCTGCAAGAACAGTCAATGTTCTTAACAGCTGAGCTATCCCTCCAGCCACGAAGTCTCTAATTTTAAATGTATATGGGCCTACGTAAGTTCTGGGTAACTTGTAGGAACAAGTGTGAAACTGGCCCTCCTTGTACTGCAGTGCATTCTTGTTAATCCGAGACACAAAACGTTTGTTTCCCTATACGACTCTCCCTCTGACACAAGCTTCTGCAGATACCCATCCATCAAGGAAAAGCTCAAATATCATTTCTGCCTCTACAATGGCACAAAAATGAAATATTTTCTTTGCATTTCACCATCAATGAGGCAGATGGTGAGAAAATAATTAAACTATTATGGCGGTTAGTAGGTGACAGGAAGAATCCCAGTGGGAATATAATGTTTTGCTGTCATTTCTGTATGATATGAAGTACAGAAATCTTCAGGTGAATGTACACTGTAACCATAGTTAATTTTTCTTATATCTGATATTCTTGTATCCAGCTAATTTTGCAAAGTTAAAACATTTTCCATATTTGTCCATAAGATATTAATAAAAATGTCTGTCACGTCTAATGAAAGATTTAAAAAAACGCCTATCCTCAAGTCTAGAAAATTACATGTGCTAATTTTTTTGATATCCATTTCCCTTGTTTTAATACTACTTTGAAATATGGCATCCTGACCACATTATTTAGATTCAGAAAAGCCTAAAACATTGATATTTACTTTTGAGGTAACTTATTTAGTGAATACTAAATGGAAGGAGTTATTGCATGTGATAATATTGTTTGTTCAATGAATAAACAATGACTAGTATGCAACTCATGTTTCTTGAGAGCCTATATTTGGTTAAAAATAAAGTGCAATAGAGTTAAAAGCGAAAGACTGATGGGGGACAGTGACTGCCTTAGTGTTATAGTGCTGCTTAACAATATGTTAGTTGGGTGATTACACGGCACATAAATTTATCTGACATAGTTTTGCAGGTAGGAAGTCGCAAAGATAAGGTTCTTCCATTCTTTCATCTTCCAAGTGGCTATTTTACATTAGCAACTTACTTCCTATTTCTATAGTTAGCATACAAATGACTGTGTCACATTCTAAGTGAGTCTGTTTTCTTCTTAATTCAATTTCCTTCCTTCTCATTTAAAGCATCACCAAGTATTGATGACTCTTGGACATAGAAGAAGAGACAGCAGTTATTACAAAATTGCCACAAACGGTACTATGCTGTAGATGAGACTTTTCAAATTCAGAAAAGTTGACGACATTTGTTTCATTTGATCTGCTAATAAACTATGAAAAGTATCATTAGGAAGTAGAGTTTTGGATTACTGTGTTTCCTTGATAATGAGAGACTAACATTTCATTAACATAATTGGTGGGAATTAATGTTTTATACAAAATTTTTAATGAAATTTTGGACTTGAATCCCTGACACATTGGAGTACAATTCCTATGTGGGACATTTCTGGGGGACTTTCACCAAGATTCGTCCTTGAAGAAGCTCTCTGACAGATTTACAGAAAGTATTTGTTGCTGTCATTTTTATTTTAGAGACAGGAGCTCATCTAGAAGAGACTGGCCTTGGTCTTGCTGTATAGCCAAGAAAGAAATTATATTTCTGATTCTCATGTTTCCATCTCCCAAGTAGTCTGATTACAGAGACTGACATCAAACCCAGTTTATGTCCTGGTAGGGATAGAAACCAGAGCTTTATAGACAAATGTCCAGCAGTTAAACTATATTCCCTGTCCCTGATCCTCAGATTGTTGATGTTTCTTCATTCTTGACAGCATTCTGAATTAAGTCCAAGTTTGATAAGGAATTCTTCTAAATCAATTTATTGAGAATTCTTGCATTCTTGATGGCCAGCCAAGTCTCTCATACCCCACCCTTCACACTTAACCAAGTCCTCTTAGTAATTTTCCATTTACTCCCTCAGAAGACTATCAAATATAAATCTCCACTTGTATCTATTGTATGCAGAGTTGAGTTGATCTCTTTGTCACTTTGATTACGATAGTCTTGATCCTTTTGATGCACTGCATTAAGCACCTGGTTGCTGTTTTGACGTAATTCAGAATCATCTACTGTTACCCTGAAAACTATTATTGAACCCCAAGTTATTTGGTGTAATGCCTATAATGTGATACAAATTGATATATGTCATGCATACAGCTACTTGGAAAATTCCTTCCAACCCCTGCTTTTAATTTCCTTTTCCTAATCCACAGTGTTTAAGAAACAGATAATCAAAGTTGTTAGAATTGTGTACAAATTAAGGAAATAAACTCTAAATGATGTTCTAATGTTCAGTCTTTATAACAAGTATTTATGTAACCCAGAGCCATTTTCTCCATTACTTTAATTCCAGACTATGTTTAGAAGGCTGGAGTGGCACAGAACACCAACTGTGAATGAAAAAAAATGCTGTTCAAACATAAGCAGGGTATAAGCGTGCCAGAATTATCCAGTTTTGATTTGCTGGAAGAGAAAGCTACAGATGGTCAGCAAATCTTAGTATTTTCTATTTTGTCTACAAATGATCTTTATATATAATTGAATAACTATTTTTACAGCCAATTCTAAATTTCTACTAAAATATTTGTGATCAAATAAGTGGAATAATTCAGGTTTCCACATGACTGCCACAGGAGATTTTTCTCTATTTTAGGATTTCTTTTGTTCACAGCAAATGAAGTCTCATTGAACAGTGATAGCTAGAAAAGGGCTTAAGATCCCATAAATTACTGAGTTGAATCTAACCTTAATATTGGTATAACTATGGATGATGTGGAGCAATTACATAAGAATAGTGGGTATTGTTCTGTTTTGTTTTGTTTTGAAGTATCAGGGATACATCTTTGATCTCACAATTTGTCTCATGGAAATTCATCTTATATAATGAAGAAAGGATCATGTTAGTCTGTACAAATATACTTTCTTTATATATAAAAGAATTAGGGAGAGAGCCATGATGTGACCTACGTGTGATCATAGCACTCTGGAGATGAAACATCACCTAATTGTGAGACTAGTCTATATTGTGTATGCGGTTAGACAGTGCATCAATAATAATAATAATAATAATAACAAGACTGAGAGATAAATTATCCCCTAGTTCTTCATGTGACTTAGGCACAACAGCAAAAATGAGCTTTGATTCAATAACTTAACTAATGTATCACATTTAGATGCACATTTATAAACATAATAAATTCTTGATAATATGTGCGAATGAAGATGGTGTGCCCTACCTCTTGTATACTTTTCTGTGTGAATACGGGAAGACTTGGCTACTGATTATTCCACTAAACAGCTTTTCTGTTCTTAATAAGTAAAGAATTCGTAGATGTGTTGGAGGCTATGTTGGAGGTTGTGTTGGAGACCTCTGGATGCCTCTCTAACCAATAACTTCTAGGAAGGTACCCCATGTCTTGCACTGCAATTTTGATCTAATAGCCCTCATCCTCTGGAATGATATTGTTCATCCATGCTGAATAAGTCCTTTAAAATTCCAATTTCTAAGTTGTATTTTGAAAACAGCTCATTATCTAGGGGTTTTCCATAAGACCTTCTCATAATCCTCAGTTTTGGTTATCTCATACATTTTGTTCAAGCAGAACACAGTATAAAACTAGAAACCATCATTATTTGAAAACTTATATCAACTTAGAAAAAGTTCCTTTATATTTGAGAATGTTTTGTTCTAATATTTGAGAATTTCACGTGTGAAAAACTACCTTTCTTTTTCTCCCCTCTATTTTCTCCATTTCTCCCAATCATGATTCATTCCTGTTGTGTTCTCTTCATTTAAACACCCTGAATCCATTTATGGATACCTGTATGTGCACACGTGCACACAAATCTGCTGAAGCATGAGAAGCCTCTCAGGGCCCTAATCCCTGAAGAAAACCCACTCCCCCTCTCCCAGAAGCCATCAGTTGCCAAAAGTTGTTCAGCTAGGGATAGAGCCCCATAAGATTCTCCCATGTCCATGCTGGGATTTGGCTGGCTCGACATCCTTCAAGACTTGTGAATGCAATCACAGGTGCTATTATTTCATTCATGTGTGGGAATGCATGGTCATGTCCATCAAATACTGACATACTATTTCATTACAGATATCTACTACACGTGGCTTATACAGTTTTTCTGTCTCCCATTCTGCAAAGATCCCTGAGAATTTCACACATGTTCTCAATGAAATATGATTATATCTACATCCATTTTTTTATCCGTCAACTCCGTCCACATTCTGCCATTCCACTATCACATTCCCCTCCCAACTTCTTGTCTTTTTTTATTTAGATCACCTACTACATCCATTCAGTACCTCCCTTATGAGCATGGGTAGAGGACAATCCACTGGAGCATGTGAAATCTACCAGTGATCACATTCTCCGAAATGAATGACTCTCTCTTATCCAGCAGCTATCACCTGACATTGGCTCTTTGGTAAGGCATAGGGTCTAAGAGTCCCTCCCCATGTATGCTGGAATATTGGCTGTCTTGATCTCTTGCTGGTCTTGTGTAGGTAACCACAGATACTCTGCCATCATGAGTATAACAGTAAGATTTCACAGCACTCCTCGCCATCATCCTCATGTGTGTACCGTTTTCCTCTGCTAATTGTTCCCTGAGCATTGGTGGTGGAGGAGTTAATAGAGATGTACAATTTTTTAAGTTTTTAGTCTCAGATATTTTTTTTTACCAGCTACGCATCTTTCCATTTACTTTTGCCCAAGGAAAAAGAAGTTTCTCTGACAAAAGCTGAGAGCAGACCATGCCTATGAATACAAACATAAGTGTTTGGTAATCAATTTGACAGAATGACCATTTAGCAAAAGGAGGATCTACCACAGATCCTGTGTTTTATTTTGCTTTCTTTGATAAACATTATGGCCAGTGGTAACTTAGAGAATGAAAATGTTTGTTCCATCATACAGGTTAGAATCCATCTGTTAGGTAGTCAGGCAGCATATTAGGCAGGAGCTTGGAGCAGAAATCATGAATGAACCTAGCTTACTGGTGATTTCTCTGGGTTGACCTCTGCTAACTTTCATACACAGCACAGGTCCACCTGCAACTGTCTAAGGAAGGTATTACACACAGAGGAATAACCCTCTCACATCATTAAGACATCCTCACAAACATGGAGTCGTGCCCATCTCATTGAAACAATTTTTCAGTTGAAAACTCAATTGACTATGACAATTCAAAGTCTCTCTTCTTAGGTGACTAGATTGTGAAAGGTTGACAAGAATTAACCAGCACAGCAAACAGCATTCCAAAATATTGACTTTTGATTGGCATTACAGTACCATACATACAATTCTCTACTTTTGAACAAGCCTCAAATCCAATGATCAGAAAGGAGTTAGTTACCCACAGCAATATTGCCACTATTATAATATTAAATACATTTTCCCTTGCAGGTCAGAACTCTAGTACTTATGTTGGGCAAATATGGGCAACAATAATAGCCTCTGTGTTAGAGGCTATGTTGGAGGTTGTGTTGGAGACCTCTGGATGCCTCTCTAACCAATAACTTCTAGGAAGGTACCCCATGTCTTGCACTGCAATTTTGATCTAATAGCCCTCATCCTCTGGAATGATATTGTTCATCCATGCTGAATAAGTCCTTTAAAATTCCAATTTCTAAGTTGTATTTTGAAAACAGCTCATTATCTAGGGGTTTTCCATAAGACCTTCTCATAATCCTCAATTTTGGTTATCTCATACACTATCCTGTTCTGTCCCACATCCCCAACTTTTATCCCCTTATCCCTGCTTAATCCACTAATCCTCCGTCTTCCCATCTTGTTTCCTTTTACATCTACTCTACTTCCTTTAACTTCTTTTTTTTTTTCAAATTTTGGTTGTGATATGGAAGGTTTCAGGATGGGTTTTTAGAGCTCCTTGCTTTAGGTTAGCCCTGACCTTTACACCTTCGTTCTCACAGCCCCAACACCTTCTTTCTTCCTTAAGACATCTGCTTCCAGTATTCTACTTAGAGGCGTGTTTTGCCTACGCTCCACTCTTTCCTTCCTTTACATTCATTCCCCCTTTAAATATTTTTTTTATCATGATGAAATTTCAGGAGGATTTTCATGATCCACTCATTCAGATCTTTCCTTCCTTTACATTCCCCCTTTAAATATTTTTTTATCATGATGAAATTTCAGGAGGATTTTCATGATCCACTCATTCAGACGTGCTTGCTTTAAAGATAATGGGTTTCGACATGTTGTAAGGTTTAAGTATTATCTCCCCCGCCCAAATATATGATCTTACCTACTTTGAAATTGTCAATCACCTTACTACTCCATTTAAGTCAAATTAGTTATCTAATTGGCCCCAAGTAAAATTTTGCTGAACCCCTTCTACCTGATCAGGATCCTGACAATTCTTGTGTATGTTACAGAGACTCAGACACTGTTTCTTAGCCTGATGTACAAGGATGTGAAAATGCACTTCACTTTTTCTTTATTTAATTATATGACTGTTTCAACAAGTTTACCAAGTGAAAGCCCTTCGACAGAAAATTGTTACTTGATTTTACTGAATTCTAGAAATCTTTATTCATTTTCCATTTCCTTCTTTCCTTTTTCTCTTTCTTTTATATTCAGTTTGTGGTTGTCATTGTTGTTATTGCTAATTTGTTTGTTGGCATGGCAGAGTAGTAAATATTAGACATTGAGATGTGTGACTCAGTCTATTTAATAAATAAACAAAATATAATATTTGTAATAATTTAGTTTTCTAAAAATTCAAGTTAAATTTTGTTGGCTGTATGTGTAAGCATCACATTTTCAGGTTTCTCTTGAGTAATGCACATATGAAAAATCATGGCCATTCAAACAGACATATACTTCTGGCTACAGAGTTTCACATCTTACATTTTGATTTCTGAGCCAATAGCAGTCAAAGTACAGTTAGATTCTGAAAATACTTGTGACATTGTCACAAATGTTGTTTCAGACGTGCATGCAGTCAACTTCATTAGTCACACACCAACAGGTATGGATAAATATCACATTGGATAGTAACTCCACCAGATGAACCTAGAAATTCTGGGACTGAGAAGTAAACTGAGACTCCTGAGAGGGAGATTCCAAATACTTTCTATGATCTATTTGCAAATATGAAAGTCGGTATCTAAAGATTAAGTGAAAAAATTAAAAGGAGACAGTTCAAGGTTTGCATTCTCCAAATATAAATTGCCACCTTACAAAATGGTGATAAGCTCGCTTAGTCATTCATGGGCCTTTCTTGCAATTAGTCGTGTGATTGAAATCAACTGTTTACGTCCATGTAAAGGAAGAGAGAGAAACTGAAGGAGAAACAGAGAAAATGCAGTGGCTTCTAGACTCTGCTGAGGACCGAAGGGAAAGTAAGTTCAATTCTAAATTCCTGACCTAAAGAGAATTTTCCACCTAGAGATAAATAAATGAAAACTCAAGTAACTAAAGCATGAGGAAGTGTGGCAAATCCCATGAAAACATAAGTGAAATAGAGACAGTAACAATTGTGCCATGGTATTCTGAATTAGTACCATAAAAAGCATTCTTTTGTAATCCGGTAAATATATCTCTATTTCATTCCAATTGTTCTAGAACACACTGAAGAGATGTCTGTCACTTGGTCATAAATAAATATATTTGAATACTGAGTTAAGGCGTAAGCTTTATGCCACCTCTTGCCAAGAAGTGTAATGAATAATATTCATTTTTGATGTAATAATTGTTGTATCCTCATGCATTTAATTTGAGGATACTAGATATGTATCTAACATTTATGATGGTTATTCTATTAAAGTAAATGCATAAAATATTGCAATATAGTTATTCTTTAATTTTCTTAGTCAATCCAATTACTTTAGTTTCATATTTAGAGTTCTGAATTCATTATACATTCTCGGTATTAATTCAGTGTCATTAGTATCCTTAGCAAATATTTCAGAAAGATTAATTTGCACATTATTTCTTATTTGTGTATCTTAATTTTATATATCCATAAAGTCACAGCTGTTTATCTTTATATATG
>NW_008358517.1:629455-636821 GCF_000622305.1 Nannospalax galili
TCTTAGAAAATAAAGAATGGAGATAGAATACAAGAGGGTCTTAAAAGACACTGTCTTTATTAAATATATCACTACATGCATATACAGTAATGAAATAATAAATATGACCCTTTGATTTCTGACCCATTGTAATGGAAAGTATAAATTTGCAACCACTATAAACATAGTTTGTGAAATAGCCACTGAGTTGTGTTTTTCTAACAGCCTTAGTAGGCTGGGTTCACTCAGTGTGAACATTGTCCGGATTCATCTGCCTGCTCATCAATTGCTGGCAATTTTTTTTTTTTTGGCACAGTCATTATTTTTTCCATGACTTACATTGTCAGAAGTGCAGCAGGCATCTCCCAAGGGACTCTGTTCTGGCAACAGCAGTCGATAGTCGCTAGACCAATTAAATCTTAGTAGGCAGCAAGTGCTTTTTGCTTGGTTTAGTTTTGTTTGTTTTGCTATTCTCTTATTCAATATCTTATGAGGATTGACAGTTTCAAAGGAGATGACTGTTATTGTTATGGCATGACTTTCAACACAGTTCAAACTCCCGGGATCATTTTCCATTAGATTATGGCATTCACTGGGGCATTGGATTAAAAAAAAAGAAAAAAACAAACAAAAAACCTCTTCTCTACAAATAACTCTAATTCTCCATATGACATGCAGATTTTAAGCATTATCTATCAAAGGGATTACAATTTCTACCGTTCTTGAATCATATTATGTAGTAGAGTACTCTGTCTTATTATTATCTGATTTTATTTTATGCCATCATGTGCTAATAGGCATGACTCCTTCAGCTCTGTGTTTGACAGTTCCAATTCTGGGACACAAATTTTTAGTGCTAACAATCAAATCGCTTAAGGCTGACTTTACTAGGAAAAACAGACTGTTATGATGATTATTGCATCCATTCTTTTGCTCAACAACTATCATGTAGCTATGTAATGAATCTTTTGTCTTAAGAACTGGGTTAGAGATACAAAGCAAAGACTATGCCATTGACAAGCTAGACACAAATGAACAAAATCAAACAATTACCAAAACAAGGGAAATACCTGCCACCATAGAGCTTGAGTGATTTTGTCTTGATCCTTTCTATTTCTCTGATTGCAACAACAGACTCATTGTATTAAAGGAACATGTTTTAATTGTAGATTTTATTGATTGTGTGCTCATAGTATGCACCAGATAATGCTGCTTTGATTGAATGATGCTAGCAATAAAGTTCAGCTATCTAGAATCTTCATATTCTAGATTGTTTGTCTAATTTCTTTAATTTTCTAATTTCCAATATGTGGATCCCTAAACTGAGAATAATAATGAACAAAAAGAGTCTACAGTGCAGGAAATTAAGCAGATGAAGTGAGAAAAGAATTAGCTTGGGAAACCTTATAAATCAAACTCTGACAGAGTAATTAATAGGGTTGAGTTTGAGTCCAAGAGTTTAACCCTAGCAATCTGATTTATACTCATATGGCAAGTTGATTGTGTTCTTTTGATTTAAATAAAATAAACATCCTTTGGTTGCTTGTTCTATATATGTTATACATAATATTATATGTGAATATCAATGTCTTTTTGTACCTGAACTGTTATGAATACACACACACACACACACAATAACACACAAACACACACCCCACATATACATACACAAAAAGATATTTCACCATCATTTTACAAAGTCATAAAAGCATACTGCACCTGGACATCATATGACAGTGTTTCTCTGTCTCAGATATTCGTCATGAACTACTGAGGCAGAATAAACTATGGAACAAATTAAGAGTGACTTTGTCTCCAGTTTCATTATCATTTTAATTTATTTAGAGAAAGTCATGAAACTGTAACTGCTTTTATGTTATAAAAAGTTTCATTTGGATTTGAAGATTGAAGTAAGACACATTTTAATCTATGTATTTACACAGAGGAGCAATTTGATACTAAATTCCAGACTTTTAGGCTAGGTTTCCCCTGCCCCATTCTGGTACATTTCTGTTTTTCAGACTCAGCAGATTGGCATCCGGGTTTGGTGCAGACCCTACTTGAGGTGTCAAATGGCTTCTCTTCTCATTTCATACGAAATGAATCTAATAAGTACCTCAGATTGACCAGCTTCTTCAGGCTCAGCAGGCATGCATAGCTGAGTTCTCTTCTTAGACTATCCTTTTTCTGTCTTAAATTCATTTGTATATATTCCTCTGTAGATTTTCCAACTGTGTGACCTAGAAACATGTTTTGTTTGTACACCCACTGATAAATTTTTTTCAATGAAGTTGTCGCAAACAAACCTCCATGAAATTATTGAAAATAAATAGCATATTATCTACAAAGCAGTATTCTTGATTTTAACAAATTGCAGATACTAATAAATTGGAAAATATCAGAATAGTCTCAGAAATAAATTGTTCCTGACCACAGGGTAAGAAAGAATGAGCTTGCCTATTTTTGACTTCAAATTGCAAATTTATTTCTATGTTCAAAGTCAGAATTGATGGCTGAAATGTTTGTCTTGTTAGGGTTTCATAACATCCAACTTTGATTGCTTTTGTTCTTATCACACATGCGTTATGCAGAACCTCATAAATAAATGCCCTAGCTAAATCCCTTATAGATAACCACCACACTCTCCACACTGAATTTCACCAAGAGGTTCCTGTATTTCCTGACTAGTGTCATGTCTGCCTCATGTATTTTTTTTTTTATTTCAGCCAATTAAAATAATGCAGTCTCCTATCTTTCCTTAAAGTTGAAATTCTGAAGATGAAATTGTGTCAAATTAATCTATTCCTTAGAATTTTATATGTTTATCTCTTAATGAATGGCAGATTGAATTCTGGAATTTGCCCAGAAGTGTTTACTCATTGTAATATTGCACGTTTACATAGTTCATGTGTATTGTTGGGAGGGCCTAATGAATGAAGCAAAGAAAAAAGTAGAAAGAAAGATTGTTCTTAAAACAACATGATGACAGAGCTGCCATTCCTTAGAAATGTGTATAGCATTGATTCTCTTTCCTTCCAGTGGTGTTATGTGTTTGAAAGTATTTCAAGAGGCATGTGATGATTTTCAAAAATAAATTTCCAAGTTATTTTTTTATCCAAGGTTAAATATAATATGAGAGATCTTGAACACACTGCACATACTTAGAGTAAGAGTTAAGAAGACATGTGGGTGCTCATTTTATAAATACATTATGAAAAATCCTGTGGATTTTTCATTATATGATGTTCCAAATTACCTGTATCACAGTTCTGTACTGCAGAATTAAATAAAACTTAAAAATACATGTGTCTATTATTATATTTTAGATTGCTGACTAAAATTGATTAGAGCTATAAAATCATTTTAATAGATTTGCTATGTAATTTAATTTAAGAAAACTGGTTTTAATACTAGAAATAAGAGGCTAAAGGGTCTACTCAGTGCTTAAGAGTACTTGCTTCTCTTACAGGAGATCTAAGTTCAGTTCCCAACAACCACATGAGGCACCACACACCTCATAGAGATCCAATGCTTTCTTCTTGTCTCTGTGAGCACCTGCACACATGTTGCATATACACACAGACACCAATACATGCATACATATAAATAAAAGAATAATAAAATAAATATTTTCGAAACACTAGAATAATTGGAATATTGAATAGAATATAACATTGTAGATCACAGGGTCTCTCTGTCTCTCTGCTTCTCCCCCTCCTCTGTGTGTGTGTATGTGTGTGTGTGTGTGTGTGTGTATCCTGTGTTTAAGTCTCACTATGGTTTCCAATTACATCTGAAGACTCTTGATTCAGATGTGCTTTATCAGTCCTTTTAAGATCAAACTCTGGAGCTTTAGAGATGAATCAATGGATGAGAGCACTGGCTGCCCTTCAAGAGGACATTGGTTCAGATCTCAGCATCCATACAGCGACTCACAACTGTCCATACCCCAGTTCTAAGGGATCTGATACTCTCTTCTTGCCATCATGGACATTGCATGACATGTGGGAACTTAAGTACATGCAGGAAAAATACTCCTATGCATAAAATAAAAATAAATTTATAAGATTAAGATAGAACAACAAACAAAAGTACAATATTATAAAATTGTTTGCAGTCATTTGCCAAATGCCTATACAATCAAGATTCACTATTCAATACATGAAAAAATGTGGGATTTGTGGAGGTGAAGAATTTGATTTGAAATGAAATTACTTATAGGTTATACTGATCTATGAATATAGCTTCACTGAAACCCTCTCTTTAATCAAATATGCATAAATTCTTTGTATGAAAAGGAGATTCTCTAAAGATGCCTGAGGACTATGGTTCATCAACTGGGTAAATCCAAGTAAAAGATCATGTAACTATGACTTTTGTGTTTTGTCACCAACAGCTAGTTGAACAGTGTTAAGAAAATACATTAAAGAAACTAAATTGTCATATATTTTATGATATCAATCACAATTATATTTGTATTTATTTTTCCATGTCTCCCTCGTAATTCCCAGTGCAGTGAATAGTAAATATGCATTAAAGACATTCGGACATGTCAAGAAAAGCTGTGTAGGAAGATCCAACAGATACTGTTTTTTATAAAAGACAAAGATAAATAGTGAGAAAACTATAGTAAAAACATGAAAGCAAAGAATGCTGTATGTTGTGGCTGGTGAGATGCTCAGTGGTAAAGAGCCACTGGTGGTTCTTGCAGATGACACAGGATTGATTTCCACGACTAACTAATTTCCACTAACGATGTTGGTGGCTAACAATTATTCATAACTCCACTTCCAAGCTATCAGACCACCACTTCTGGCCTTCAGACATTGCATATATGTGGTTCACTGATGTACATACAGAAAAAAACACTCATCGACTTAGTATAAAAATAAATAGATCTAGAAACAAATGATGTATATAGTAATCTATCACCTCACTCCGTGTCTGTTAACCAAGTTTAAAATCATGATAAAATCATTACATTATAAAAAATCAGCCATCTCTTTTCCTGATCTTCCACAAATCCTACATTGTTTCAAGTTAGAATGCACATTTATGACTTGCTTTGCCACGTCTTACACACTTACAGCATACTTACCTGAATAGGGATGCATTCAGTGTCATCCTGCCCAGAGTCAGAGCAGATTTAAGTTGAAGATGATTTAGGAATGAATCCTGCAGTTTCTGTCAAGCTGACAGACAAAAATCTCACCTACATTCTCAGGATATGCTATGAGGTAGCAATCTCCATTTAAAGACATTTCTCATGAATATATGAGCACTTGATGATTTACTGTCTACCAACATCTGCTCACAACTTCTTCTATATTAAAAACAGGGTTATTTTGCCCCAAATATAAGAATCAAGGCATATCATGTTCAGACAACGAAGATATGGCATCAAACTTTATTCCTCTATCTAGTTGGCAAAATTTAATACATTAGAAATGGAAATATATATAATATGTATAAACCACAAATTAACCATGATGTTAATACCATAAAAATTTTTACGTCACTATAATCATGCCCTGTTTTCCACATTTTTGAAGTGAAGATACACTTTCCCAAAATTTGTAGCTGAATTAAAATTTATATTGATCATTTGTTTAGTCAAAATTTAACTTTCCTTAATTTTGATGTTTTTAAGTAGATTGATATTGTAATGATCTGTGAATATTTTAATGTGCATTTTTAGAATAGATATGAATTTATCAAATGTTCATAAATTTGGTCAGGTTATTTGTTCATTTTCCATTCAATATATTATTTTTCATAGAATATGAATAAACCTATTTCCACTGAAATAAATTATGTAATTTTTTTCATATAATAAAGCTCACTTTCTTTGAAATAATAAATTTATTTTGTCTTTTTGAGATACGGCCTCCCTGTAGCCCCAGCTGTCTTGGAACTCACTATGTAGACCAGGCTGGCCCCGAACTCACAGAGATCTGCCTGCCTCTGCCTCTCGAATGCTGGAATTAAAGGTGTGCACCACCACGCCCTGCTTAATAATATTATTTTAATATATAAAATCATTTTAGCTTTAAAATAAGTCACTTTTTATGGATGTTAACTTATTCTAAAATTATCTATGAAATACTGGACTGAAGTTATTATATTTTATTTAAACAATATATTAATATATAAAAGTTCTCACTTAGCTATGAATTATATTACTACAATGAAACATTCACTTTTGTTAGACTGTTCAACATACTGAACATTGGATTGAAATGGTTATATTTTAAACTCAGTTCAATTGAAAATTGGCAGTATCAGATTTTATATTGTAGCCAAAGGACCATCATAATAAATACTAGAAGTAATTTTTCTGTCTGCTCTGCATTCCAGAATCACCCTATCAGCACATAAGAACATTAACTGTTCTTGCCTTAATTTATTAAGCCATAACTTTCTCCCTTAGATAATGAAACAATTTCCATGTACTAGAGAAGAAATATTATTTTAATATTGTTCTAAATTATGTGATGTGTTTTGAAGCAAAAAAGTATTTTGCCACATTGTGGCACATGCAGTTGCTAATACTAATACAGTTTAAGTTATATGCAGGAGGTTCTCAGTGTAACACAATTTTTCTTATATATGATAAACACAATAACTTTAGGTCAGTTATTTAACCTTGCCTCATTTAAAACAATTTATTTATTGTGTGTTTGTGTGTGTGCTTGTGTGTTTCTGTGTTTCTGTGTGTATTTGGGCACATGCATACCAGGTCTATGTGTAAAGATCAGTTCTCTCCTTTAGTAGGTTCTGAAGTTCAGACTCGGGGCCTCGGGCTTTGGAAGCCATCTATTTCACCTAACTACCTCACTGATCCTGAATCATTTTCCCCTTAAATGATTTATAATCTAACTCTCTTACTCTAACATAATATATAAATCCATCTCCTTCTTTGTTCATCTGGCAATTCATCATAACTGGACAAAAGAAAGATTCAGTGGCTTTGGAAGATACCTGATTTTCATTTTATCTTTTATTTATTAATTTTGTTTTCTGTGTATGAGTGTATTGCCTGCGTGTATGTAAGTAAACCCATGTCTTGCAGTGCCCACAGAAGAGGGTGTTGAATCCCCTGGAACTGGAGTTATGGATAGTTGTTACCTGCCGTATAGGTGCTGGGATTCAAAACTGGGTCCTTTGCAGGAGCAGTCAGTGCTGTTAACCCCTGAACCGTCTCTTCAGCCCCATCCCAGATACTTGATTTTCTTTGTGTACTTTTTGTTCCTAACTATTCTATATTTGGTCTTTTACTTTGTTATTTAAATTATCAACATTTTGTAATAAATCAGTAAAATTCTTAATTTAAAATTGAATATTACTTTTGAATGATAATTTTTGTTAGTATAAGAATATAACCATT
>NW_008358517.1:636865-689231 GCF_000622305.1 Nannospalax galili
TATGTATATGTATATTGTTTCTGACACGTTTTTAGGCCAGAGTAAATGCAGTTAAAAATCTATACTGCCTTATCACAACTAGAGATACAGAATATTTAAAACAATTGTCACATTTATTTTAGTTTGAACAGTGAGAGGAACTTAAGCAGAAATAAGCTAAGTGGGGATTGGAGAGATTGCTCAGTGGTTAAGATGATGGCTGCTCTTGCAGAGGGACCAAGTTTGGTTCCCAGCACCTATAGTGCAGCTAAAAACTGTTCCTAACTCCAGTTCCAGGGGATCCAACACCCTCTTCTGACCTCTGCTGTCATTCCTGAAACAGATGCACCTAACTACATGAGGGCAATTCACTCATACACATGAAATCAATCAATCAATAAATATTTTTTAGAAAAGATAGTTAAGTAGAAATAAGCTGTTGCTTACACAAAGGAACATATTAATATTTGTAAGAGGCATGCTTTCAATTTCCATTGAAGGGTTCATGAATCAAATTATGCCTCACTTTACAGGGATAAGAGGATTGAAATGCAGTCTGTGTTCCCACAGTAGACTAAAGTTATTAGTGGGGGCAAAAAACAAACACATCTGGAAATTTTAAATGCTTCTTCATTTTTGTGATAGAATGTTATCAGCTTCTTTAATTTTATACTTTTCTGGATACTTTAATTCTATTTATTAAATAGCAAAAATAGTTGTACAACAAAGATGTGGGAAAGTGACTTAACTGTAACTGAACGAAAACTATTTGTGTTATGATATTTAAATCTTTGGATATCTAATTTTTGGATGTAATAGCTTGAAGTCTTTGCAAATTTAGCCATACTAACATTAAATTTAAGAAAAAGGATAGTATTAGTCTGAGAAAAATAATGCAAATAGTGACAAGTAAAAACAATGAAAAATGTTATAAGTTGGTCAATTCTCAAATATTAATACAAATTTGGATATGCTTATAAATGTTTCAATTTTCTGTATAAATTTTAAGGTTTGACAATATTGGCAAATTTTACACTTATGTGTCTCAGAAAATGTCTATTATTTTTCTCTTTGGAGCCTCTGTTCTTCATATTTAGGCTTCATTATCTAGGACCAGGATGGCCTGTCTGCTGCTTGTGACTATGACTCACATAATACTGTGGGGAACTGGTGGTAAGCCCATGGTGATATATACTGTAGCTTTGACTTGTGAGTCTTTACAACAGTATTTGATTTATAACATTCCCTAGCAGAATGGAGATAGTTCAGTTTTAGTACTGTGAGTGGAATAATAACTAATAGTATTTTAAGGGCAAATTATTTTATGAGAATGTCCTTAATTAATAAAGTTTTGAAATATTAATTCATGCCTTCTTTGTTTTGCAACATATTGACTTACTTCATAATTTATCTGACACTATTATTAGTCTGATGACACAAACCCAGGGATATAGAAAGTCAACAAGATCATTTTAACACTTGATTACTTGGAACTGTAAATAAAGTGAACACTAGCATGTCAACAGGTATTGCCACATTTAGTGATACTAATGATGTTTCATAGAGACACAGATGATAATGTTTATGTGTAAATTGCTGTTTGTGTAAATGACTTTTTGTGTGAGAAAATTCCTGGAATGTTATTCATGAATTTCTTTGCACATTGATATATGTTTTTTTTTTCTTATATTTCCATGTAAGAATTTCACTTCTTTAGAGAATCCCCAAGAGGGCCAATGAAAGAGATCAATGACAGTTCAGCAAGAGAGGTGCAAATCCTGGTATTACACTGAAGCCTTTGTTTAAGTTATACTAATCAGTCTCTCTTGCTCTGTCTTTGTCTCTGTCTGTCTGTCTGCCTGCCTGCCTCTCTTCTCTCCTCTCTGTCCTCTCCCCTCTGCCCTCTCCCCTCTCCTCTCTCCCCTCTACCCTCGCCCCTCTCCCCTTCCCCCATCTCATATTCTTGACTCAACATGTAATCTCTTGAACATGCTCCACGCTCCCATCATGGTGCCATAGAATGACCTACCCATCAGATCTGTAGTGAGTATTTGGATCTTGAGTCTACAAAACTATGAGCTAAATCAATTTCTTTCTTTTATAAAGGATTTGATCCCAGAAAATTAAAGTTAAAGCAGTGAAAAGTGAGCATAAAGAAATAAATCCTAATACTTCAGAACATGGCTATATTGATGATCAAATCTTTCACTTAATTTAAAATTCAGTCACTAGGTTGAGTCTAATGACTGGTATTTCCATACAAAGAGGAGATATGGACACAGACAACACAGAGGTAGAAAGACTAGGTGTGGATAAAGAGGGAGACAGCCAAGCCAGAGCAGAAAATTAGAAAGAATGCTTTGAAACCCTTGATCTCAGGTATGTAGTCTCCAGAACTCTGAGGGAGTATATCCTTGTTGTTTCAGCCATCCAGGCTGTGGTATTTCTTATAGTAGTCCAAACTATGTTAGACTGTGGTGTAACTTAGTAGAAGTTAAACACAACCTTACTACAACTGTCGGGCTTAACGTAAATTCAATCTGTAACCAGTGGATTTCCCTCGTTCCCTGATTGATGACCGTCACTAAATTAACTTGCTTCTTTATTCACTGTCTTATCTCTCAGAATGCCAAATTGAAATTAGATTTAGAATGAGATCAAAATAGAAAAATAACTGGTAATAATTTAGGGGACATGAGTATTGGTGACTGTGTGCTCATCTATTAACTAATTACCTCTATATCTCTCCATCTGTTATATCTTCTTATGATTCAAATGTCACCCTGTCAATCTTGTATGCTCAATGAAATCAGAATGTGCTTCAAAACATGGTGGTGTCACAGGAATATTTTCTAGTTACTATATCTAGTTTTCTGGTGTCCTATGTCATTTACTTGTTATAAATTTGAAAAATATATAGTTAATTTTTAAAAGCATGATGTTTTCCTATGGGGAAAAATGGAGGCAGGAAAAAAGTAGGAATGATGGATCACTTTTCAGGGTTATTATTTCTATATATTTCCACATATATTTAATAATTTTTTCTTACATATTTCTTTTTCATTAAACTATGTACAAATGGTTTTATGCACCTTCTTTGTTCCAAATTTTGAAGACATTTATTATGTATATGTGGCATGCTTGAATAGGATTAGGAATTTATGTATACCACTTATATGAATGTACTCTGAAGTACAGAAAAGTGTGTCAAATCCTCTAGAACTGGAGTTACAGATCATTGGTAGCTTCCATGTGGGGATGGGAACCAACCCAGGGCCAGCAAATGCTCCTAACCACTGAACAATCTCTCCAATCCTTTAGGTGCCTTCTTAAAGTAAAATGTTATAGTTGGCTTATTTTTCTCTTGCAGCTTTCAGTACCCTCTCTTTTTTCTGCACATTTAGTGTTTCTACTATGATATTCCATTGATAATTTGTTTATCTGCTCCTCTCTATCTAGTGTTCTGTATGCATTTTCTATCTGCATAGGTAATTCTTTCCTTAATGTAGGGAAGTTTTCTTGCATAATCCTGTTGAAGATCTTATCAATAGACCACATACTCTTCTTCCTCTATGCCTATACTGAATAGATTTGATCTTCTCATAGTGCCCCATGTTTCCTACATATTCTGTTCCTGTGTTGTTTTATAATTCATATACTTTGCTTGAGCATCCAGTTCTCCGACTATATTATCCAGTCTTGATATTCTGTTTTCCATTTGGTTTATTCCACTTCTGAGTCTTTCTCCAGTCATTTCAAATTGGCATATGAGGTTTTCAATTCTGTCTTCATCTCAGCTTGAGCTCTCTTCAACATTCCCCTCTTTCATAATTTCACTTTTAAAATATTAAACAATCATTTTATACAGTCATATATTTGTACATGCTTGAGCTTTAATTCGGAGTTTATCCTCATCCTTTCTGTGTACTTTAAATAGGTTTTTCTATGTTCTTTGAAATCCTTGAATTAGGGGGCTGGAGAGATGTCTCAGAACTTAAGAATACTGATTGTTCTTGGTGAAGACCCAGGTTCGAATCCCAGCACCCACATGGCAGCTAACAACTGCCCATAACGCCAGTTCCAAGGGATCTAAAAGCCTCTTCTGACCTCCATGGGCATTGCACGACATGGTGCACTTACATACATGCAGGAAATATACTCATACATATAAAATAAAATGAAAAATAAAATAAAATTGAATTATTTGATATGTTTATGATTTTTTTTAAGTTCTGTATTCTGGGATTCCTCTGGATAGTTTAATTGTTATTAGGAATTGTTAGTAGATTTCATCATGAAATAGATTGCATAATAATAAGTACACAGAACAAGTAGGAATTGTCAAGCAATGAATGTCTTCTTCAAATAGATTTAATTCATAAGCATAAACTTATTAGAAGAAACAGATAATTTCTTATCCTGTAGAAAAAATTTAAGAACATAAAGTACATATCAATTTGTTGTTTAAAGAGGTGACTCACAATATTTTCTTTATACTAATATGCTATTACAAAACACACAAGAAATTTAAAGTATATCAAAAAAGAATCATAAAGACAGAAGAAACTACTCAATATCTCCATGTTAATAAAATCCTTAGATTTTATTTATAGATTAGGAGGTGACTCTATTTGTTCATTTTCATACCGTTTGCTTAGTTTGGGTTTTTCTATTCTCTAAATTAAAAATAAAAATGGTAATGGTTTTTGTTTGATTATATTAAACAGGAAAAGTTATATGAAAAAGGAAATAGCATCTAGTTTATTTACAGTTACATCTTATGAAGTATTTGTGCCTTATAAGATCTTTTCATTTGAGGAATCCAGAGTACCCAGAAAATGAATAACCAATGCAGAGTGTATAAAGGCCACTAACATTTTGCCCTGCTGACATTACACCTGGGCTTTCAATGGAAATCATGAGTTAGATTCAAGGAAATAAATTTAAGAGCTTCATTATCACAGCTTGTCCAGTGGGCACATGTTAATTTTAAGTTATGCAACTATACATGGAATGATCTCACACAACCCATCCTTTAAAAACAGTGCAAAGCAATGTGAGTTGTCAAATGTTACATCTGGCACATAAGAAATGACCAATTAATCTAACCTTTTTTGAGACTTTAGGGATCACATGCTATCTTCCTTCATATATTTCTTTTATTATTAGTTTATTTTGTGGCCAGGTAGAATATCTTTTCAAAACAAAAATTCTTGTTTTAATGATAATTGATTGACTAGATTCTTTGCAGCCATCTTACAATAACATAAAATTATATCGGTGAAGGATCTTCCAACACAAGCTACTTGTTCTTTTCATTCTTCAATTACTGTAAAAAAAAAACAAAAAACAAAAAAACAGAGGGAATCATTAGTCAAAAAAAAACTAGCGACAAATTACACGGAATATTTCTACATCAGTTCATGTGTATTGTTGAAGGCTACATGTGCTGGATAGCTTTAGTGTCAACTTGACACACCTGGGTTGAGGGAGCCTCAATTGGAGAATTTCTTTCATCAGACTGGCCTGTGACCATGTCCATGGGGCACCATTTTGATCGTTGAGTGAAGTGGGAGGGCCCAGCCCACTGTGGGTGGTGCCAACCCTGGTTGGCCTGTGTTGCATAAGAAAGCAGGCTGAGCAGGGGCCAGGGAAGCAAGCCTATAAGCAACATTCCTCCATGGCCTGTGCTCCAGGTTCCTGCCCTGAGTTCCTACCTTGGTCTCCTGAATGAATGTTACCAGGGATATGTAAGCTAAATAAACCCTTTCCTCCCCAAGGTCAGAATGTTTTGTCACAGCAATGGAGAGAGAAACTAGGACACTATATAACATGAAATGGTGCCAGGCAGAAGAAACCCTCCTTTGATTTATTGACTAGGATAGTCCAAGAGACTCCTACAGTTATGCAGGATATTGCCACAGCCCTTGATTGCATCCCAGAACTTGAAGGTAAGAACCTGTTGCTGAAGAAAAGACATACTTCAGACACAGGATTTGGAGCAATGGAGCTGGAACTCACCTGGAAGCAACATCCCCTGAAGGCTAGCTCTCATAGCATAGGAGAGCACTATGCAAGATGCTAAGGGAGATCAATCAATGGCCCAATCTCAGCTTCAAGACCTAATAAATGTGTCAATGACTGGCACAACAAATTGGTGCAGTAGTGGCACTTTTATCTTGGGCACAAACAACAGCTACCTAATGGGACTTAAAGCCCACTCAATGGGAGGAAACTTAAGTGTGGTACTGCAAATATAGCCAAATACACATGGCTGGAGAGGTCATAGATCTTAGAGAAAACCCCAAGGCTGTCACATCCTTAGAAAAATGTAATTTCTTACTATGTGCAAAATTTGTATTCTTGAATTGTAGGCAGACTCCA
This sequence comes from Nannospalax galili, assembly GCF_000622305.1. Taxonomy (NCBI): domain Eukaryota; kingdom Metazoa; phylum Chordata; class Mammalia; order Rodentia; family Spalacidae; genus Nannospalax; species Nannospalax galili. Next base: position 643,229 of record NW_008358517.1, read on the forward strand.
AAATGCCCTACTTTTATATGGGTCCTGAGTAACAAACTTGGGTGCTCTTGTACCAAGCAAACACGTGGTGAACTGAGCTATTTCCCCAAACCTGAAGTCTTTGAATTGCAAACTACAGCCTAATTTGAATACGGTATCATTTCACAACAAATTGATGCAGTCCAACAGGCTCAATTGTTTTTTCTCAGTATTCCAAATGCTTATATTATAAACTTCCAAATTTCATATTCAAATCTTCCCTCCATGTATCTTGTTATGACCTCATCCTACTTACTTGTTTCATCATGAATGAAAGTTCTTTACAAGAATATTTTAGTAAGCTTGGGAAGAAATGTGGATAACTTTGTACAAAATTTCAGGAAGAGAGTTTGGGTTATTTTCATAAGACTGAAGTCATCAAAACAGATTATGTTTGACATCATTTTGTAAGAGACTTGCATTGTCTGTACATTTTTTTAAGAATATGGTCAGTGTGTTATAATTTTAAACACTGGCATATATTGAAAGTCTAGTAAAACATTAATTTGCTTTTACTCGAAATTATTTTTATTTTGTGAACAAAGTAATAGAAATATACATTATTATTATCTGAAAATCATAAATCAATCAAATACTGAAAAAAATATGAAATGATAAAATATTGTGATAAAGTTAAAAGACATGTAACAATCTCTTAAATATTATTAGATTTTTTTTCTATGAAAATATAAAATACCTTTTCCTGTAAAGATCATAAATGGACCAATAATTACTATTCTTATTCTAAGTCATTATTAAACATTACCTCAATTAACCCTCACTAAAGTATGATTTTCAGTATTAATTTCCAATCATTAAAAATAGAGAATTGAAATAAAATATGTCATGCAACTCTGCAAGGTCACACAAAAGAGAAGAAAGCTGGAGTATAAGTCATGGTATCTGTGTTTACAGTAAATGATTCTTAGAATGATGAGAATACACTGCATGTCATCAAAGATCAATTGCCATATTGTATATTGGTATTTTAAAATTTATCCACAAAAGAACTACTGCAAATATAAGTATATTTAATTTCAGTTTTTAGTTTTTTTATTGAGCTTTTGTATATTTCATACAAAAGTTCTTAATCAAATTTTGACCACTCCTTCATTCATGCCACCCCACCGCCATAAATTATACCAGAAAACTGTTAGAAATAATACTTTCAGTAAAGGGGCAGGTTACAAAATGAACTTATTAAAATAAATGGCCTTTCTATATACCAAAAACAAGAAATCAGAAAAAGCATTCAAGGAAACCCTCCCATTCACAATACGTCAAAAAAACTTTTAGGAAGAAACCTAACCAAAGATATTAAAGATCTCTTCAATGAAAATGTTAAATTTCTAAAGAAAGAGATACAGGAAGACACTAGGAGATGGAAAGACCTACCATGCTCATGCATTAGTAGAATTAATATTGTAAAATGATCATCCTATCAAAAGAAACCTATAGATTTAATGCAATGCCTATCAAAAACCCACCACATTCTTCAGAGGGCTAGAAAAAAAATCGTCCTAAAATGTATATGAATTACAGAAGACCCTGGATAGACAAAGCAATCTTGGGCAAAAAGAATAATACTGAAGGGATCACCATACAAGATCTCAGATTATATTACAGAGATACAGTCATAAAATCAGCATGGTACTGGCACAAAAATGGACACAAATCAATGGAGCACAGTAGAAGACCAAAACATGAGTACATGTAAATTTAGCCACTCAATATTTGACAAAGGTGCAAAGAACAAACAATGGATGAAAGAGCATCTTCAACAAATAGTGTTGCCAAAACTGGATCTCCACCTTTAGAAGAATGAATTTGAACCCTTTTCTTTCAACCTGCACATGATCAAAGACCTCAATATAAAATCTGAAACTCAGATACTGCTAGAGAAAACCTTTGCTAGGTAAACATCTGACAGAGGATTAGCCTGCAGAATATAAAAAGAACTAAAAAAAAAAAAAAAAAAAGAAATAAAACAACCAAATAAAATGGGCTATAGACCTAAACAGCAATTCCAAAAGTGAAGAAATTAAAATGGCTAATTAACACCTTAAGAAGTGCTCAAATACTTAGTAATTGGAGAAATTAAAATAAAAAACACTTTAAGATTTGTCCTTAGCACAGTCAGACTGACTAAGACCAAGAGAAGAAGAAACACCAAACGCTGGCAAGGATATGGAGAAAGGGGAACACTTACTCACTGCTGGTGGGAATGCAAACTTTGCAACCACTATGGAAAGCAGTGTGGAGAATTCTCAAAAAAACTAAAACTGAACCTACCATATGATCCAGTGATACCATTCCATGGAATATACCCAAAGGACTTATCCTACTGTAGATATGCCTATACATCTATGTTTGTTTCTGCTCATCATGGATAATGAAAATATGGTACATCTACACAATGGAGTTCTGCTCAGCAGTAAGAAAATACTAAATTATGAAATTTTCAGATAAATGGATGGAACTAGATAGTGTTATACTAAGGGAAGCAACACAAACACAGAAAAGCAAGTGATGTATATTCTCCCTCATTTGTGGATCATAGTTCCAATCACCTATATATATCCTGATGCAAAACCAGGAGCCAGGAAAATGGAAATGAAACATAGAGGTAAAGGAAAAGAAAGAATCTGAAAGAGGGGGATAGTAGGGAATAGATGCTATGCGGGGAGAAATGGGAAAAGTAGGAGTGTTAGGCTGGGAGGGCAGGAGGGAGGCACATGCAGGGGCCCACAGTGGGGGAGGAGGGAACTCAGGAGAAGGGGGATGGTGGGAGGTGGTGTTACTGGGATGGTCGGGGGTGGGGGGAATAATGGGGACACTTTTACTGGGGAGGAGGGAAGTTGGATGGGAGAGACAGAGTAAAGATGGATGAATCTGGAAAAGCTAGAGACGCCAAAGGGAAATGTGTTGCCTCCAAACCCCTGAAAAATGCATATAAGGTGCCTGAACATTAGTGTATACATATACATGGGGACTGTATGGCAAGGAACACAGTACCAGACAGGAGAGACCATCATTCGAGTGTTTGGTCAGAGTGATTCAAGAGATTCCCAAAATATCACAGGGTTTTGCCAGAGCTCTTGATTATGTCCTAAAACTGGAAGATAATTTCAATTTTTCTATGTAGCATGAATTATATCACACTAAAATTATGCTCTTTGGAGTTGATTGAACGTTCTTTTGTGCACATAGGACCCCAAAACCCACCGCTTCATCAAGTCATTTACTAACAAAAATGAAAAAACGTCATAAAACTAAAACTGTCACTTTTTTAAAGGATAAAACCCCAGCATGCAAAATATTAGCAGTTAAGCCTAAATTTCAAGCTATTTTAGTGAGATTACATCATTTTAACTGATGTAATAAAATAATGTATCTTATAAAATGCAAAGGTTAAGAATTACTAATTATTAACAAAACAAAATATCTTCTCAGGTCAAAATCTTAAGAGCACATAACATCAAAATCAAGCAGTTATACTCCTGCAATGCATTACATTTATTAGTTTCAATTTTTAGACATTATTCATGAACTGCTTCTAGTACCTTAATATATTTTACTATATAAAACTTCATCTCCAATATCCTCCACATACAATTTTAATGGTACAATTTAATAACTGTATTCAACTGTTAACCCCTAATACTAATTTCATCCATCGCATCCTGATCGATTCTTATTACGGGGTGTACTTTTTGTAAAAACTCTGAATTTTCCATGGCTCATCATAAGAGAGTTCAGAATTGAAAGCTGTCAGGTATTTCTCTTCCTCCAGCCCTCATCTATGTGCCTCCTGGGCACTTCCTTTTTGGAACTCTTCCAATTCTTGCTCTATTCTGGACAGATTCATGAATCTGCCCTGTATGCTGTGAATGAGGGCTTAGGATTTGTTTAGGACTTCAGGTCTCTCCCACTGCTCTTTTCTCTTTTTTGGTATGTTTGTTAGTTTGTTTTCCTTTTTCCAGTTTACTTTCTGACTTAGATGAAACAGAATCTGTAACATTTTTATAAGAAAAGGAACAAAGTGAAAAAAAAACTGTAGTATTCTGAAACTTCTTTGTGCTTTCTTCTGTGTCTGGTTGTGGCTGATAGGGAGATGTATGTCTTTCATTTTCCAAATACTGGGATGAGAACAGATGACTTATCAGGAAGCTCTCATACCTATTGCTTATTAATGAAATTGGAAAACAGAATAGTAATGAGCAAGGACATCTAATCTGAGTGCAGAAGAAGATTCTTTATTAGTGTTTAAAAATCAGGTCAAAAGTCATCCCTTTTACTGAATATGCTGGTAGTGGCTCTGCTGTCCTCCCAGGTTGCACCTCTAAATTACTTCCCTATTTATTATACACATGAGTTTTATTTTCTAATTCTTAAAAGATTTTCTTTTCAATATCCAAGTTATTTACAAACTTTCACTTTTCATAAAATGCTCATTTCTACAGCACTTTTCTTATTTTACAAAACAGATATCTGTCACATTTTTATTAGTATATTACTTATATTTCCCGAGGTTTTTCTTCTGTTTTATTCTGTTTTGTTATTTACTCTGTATTAAATTTTCTTTGAAATTTTTGTTGTTTTACATAAAGAAGGTAAATTAATACATATATGTAGCAATATTTAGCTGATCATTTGATTTAATAAAATCTTTTCAAATTATCAGCACTATTGTGATTTTGTGTATCCCTGTGCCTGAGTTCGTGGATTCATATGACTGTGCCTGTGAAGGAGGAAAGGATGTTGTCTGGTGATCGATATTGCAGATGACCAACTCTCAAGCTGGCACTCTGCTAGAACCTCAGTCATTAACCTCAGTGCTCTTTCCTCATGAACGTTTATAGCTATGATATTAAAGGATCATATAATACTTGGAGTTCGTGATGGTTAAGCTTGGTGGACAGCTTGACTGTATCTACAATCAACCACAAGATAAGCTGCTGGGCATACTTGTGAAAGACTTTCATGATTCAGTTCTTTGAAGTAGGAAGATCCACCCTAAATGCCGCAGTACCTTCTAGTCTCGCCAGCCCCAGAGATCCCAAGTTTTCATTTGTCTTTTGCCTCATTGCCTTTGCTTCTCACTGCTGAGTTCATTTACCCAGCTCTTATGGATGCTGCTGTTGCTGTTGCAGTCACTCAGTGGTACCAGAACACAGAGCCTTCTGGTTTCCAATGTGGACTCCGAGCTGTGGTTTACAAGATCCTACAGACATTCAGAACAATATTGGAACTGTTGAGACATCGATTTGGGGATTCTCAGCCTCCCAAGTGTGAAGCCAGATATCATTGGAATACTCAGACATTACCACCTAAGACACTAATAAATGCCACTTTAAAAATAGTTTTTATTCTTGAGAATTTCATTGAAACATAAGCATATCCATACCACATTTCCCTTTCTTCCAGAAACCTCCATGGTCTCCTCCAAACTTATGCCCTCTTTATTTTCTTCTTTTTATAACCCACTTGATCCATTTCGCTATCCATTTCGCGATAAGTGTGGGTGTATGGCATTAGAAATCTACCAGTGTCCACACATTTAAAAAAGAGTGATTTGCTCTTTTCCAGAAGCTATCAACAACCAGTACCTTCTTATAAAGGGGTGGGACCTGAAGAATACCCCCCATCTATATTGGGGTTTTGGTTGGATTGATCTTTTGCAGGTCTTTTGCACACAGCCACAGCAGGCGTGATTTCATGAATGAGATACCCATATCAAGTCCCAAAGATTTCCTTTCCCGACCCTCTTCCTCATCATCCAATTCTTACATTCATTTTTCCTGCTGTACTTCAATATTTTCTGAACCTGGGTGGTGATGCAGGGAATGAGAAAGATATCCCATCTTATTTTAATATATATTCATTCTGTTTTTTTTTTCCTCCAGAGAACCCTAATTAATACAAGTGACAAATCCACAGATAGTATTTTCATAGCAGATTTGGGAAATATTTTCATGCTCTCTCTATGCTTTCTTTTGAAAAATTCACCATATCGTTTATCTTTGCTCAGCATTATCAAGTCCAGAGTTTTTCTCATGCTTATCCTTGATAACATAACTTCAGAGAGCCAAGTTGCTGATGAAGACTTGAGGGTCAGCTTACATCATACAAAGCATTTCAAACCAATAATTTTGTTTAACCTAAGACAGAAATTTTAATAGGTAAATTTATGTACAAATTTTCTACCAACATTAAAAAATATAGTTAAAACTTTTACAAAGACAAGAGGATCCTGTAATACAAATTTTCTGAAAGAACATAGGAATCATAACATCATATCAAAAGTCCATAGTCCACCATTGCCAAGGCCGACTGCTGTCTTAGTCACTTTAACTTATTTCAACTCATATTTTTGTTTATAAGTAAAATATTGATAATTCACTTGTATATTTTTATGATTTACAAAGTACTTACTTGGCTACCATCCTGTTTGTGATTCCTCAAAAGAGGTTATCTAGAAGTCAATATGAATGTACTGGTATAACAGAGTATTACAGGTTCAACACTAGACACCATTATTGTCCAAATCTGGATTTTAGCCATGTTCCTAAGATGCCTTGATAAACTCTTGTTCTAAGCTGACATAAAAGTCATAGTAACTTCTTCAGTTCTGCTGAAAATGGAACCTGATGCATCAGGTTTAGAAAACCTCTGTGGTGTGAACTAGTTGACCTGATTAAAGTTTCCTTTTATCAAGATAAGCTTTCTCCACTCACTTACATTGATAATCTCTATTGCATATACTCTCTGACATTACTGTGATTGGAGTTAGGAATAAAAAAATATTTTCTGTTTTCTCTTTAAAATATTTTTCATAATTTGATAAATGTGTTTTGACCATATCCACTCATCACTATCCCCCATCCAACTTCAGGAATCCTCCACACAACATGCCTCTCCCAACTCCTTTGTACTCTACTGAGTTCAATTAGTTCTGCCCATATGATGTTGAGTGCAGGGCCATCAGGTGAGTATGGAAAACATTCCAGGAGCCACATTCCTGAAGAAAATTGACTCTCTCTCTCTCTCTCTCTCTCTCTCTCTCTCTCTCTCTCTCTCTCTCTCTCTCTCAAAGTAACTATCAGTTTTCAATAGGTGCTCAACTAGAGGCTAGATTTATGAATCCCTCCCTCATCTATGTTAAGTTTGTGACAGGACTGATCTTGTACAGATCTTGCACAGCTGTTGTAGGGTCATGAGTACAGTGGTCCTGTCATGCCCAGAAAACTGTATTTTTCAGCTGTCCTTTCTGTCCTGAAACTTGTATAAATGATTTACCCCCTTTCAGCAATGTTTTCTGAATGTTGGGTTGAAGTGGAGAAGTGTTTTAAATTTTAAATTTGTTTTGGATAGTGTAAAGAGAAAATAATGCTTTATTACTTTTTAAAAAGTTAATTATATGATTAAAATATTTAATGTACTTATTTCTTTTGTGTATGCATGTGTGCACAACTATAACGGTACATGTGTGGATGTCAGAAGACCACTTGATAGAATCTGCCATCTCATTCAACCATGGAGGTTACGAGGCTCAAATTCAGCATATAGCTATCCGATGGTAGGCATTACAAGTATCCTATAAAACCTTCTTTAGGGTAACGTTTAAAATTAATTTGACTGTCTAAATGAATTTTATATAACATTTTAAATTTTATGCACAAAAGACAAATTTAATAATGTATTGACTCACATAAATAGGTACAAAATTATATTTGACTGTAAACTGTAATTATTAAATTATTAATATTGTCAAATTAATATTAATTAGAAAATTATTAAAATATACAATAGCATAATTAGTAAGATCATAGTTTAAAACATTTGTAGGCATATTTTTCTTAAATTATTTTTTCACAAATGACACAAAGTGTGATTAGATATATTTTCTTTAATTCTAGAAGGATTGTGAATCATTAACTTTTAAATATTAATTTCCCTTTCCATTAAAATACTTACAATTTTTTGAAGGCTTGATTATATAATTAATTTAAGATAATTAGAAATTGTAAATACACATAGATTTTATTGACCACAAAGTATTGTAATCTCCTTAAATTTTGTTTTGTTTCATTTTGTTTTGTGTTTTGTTTTGTTTGTTTTTTGATATGGTGTATCCCTTCAGCTCCAGCTGGCCTTGAACTTGAGCAGGCTGGCCTGCATCTCACAGTAATCCATCTGCCACTGCCTCCTGAGTAATTGGATAAAAGTCATGTGTCGCCATGCCTGATTTCTCCTATAATTTTAGCTATAATTACAATATTTTTGCAGAGAAATATTAGTAGAACATTGTAGCACTACTACTGGAGACTCTTTCTACTGAATATCTATCTCCATTAAATCTTAGCCACCAAAATTGAGAGAGAGAGAGACAGAGAGAGACAGAGAAAGACAGAGAAAAAAATGGCTGAACACTTGTATGCTCATAACACTTGTATGCTCCAGAGGATTCAATTACCTCTTTTAGCCTGCATGGGAACCCCCACACACGTGCACAAACACACACATATACACACAAAAAATGTACAAAAAGTTCAAATTTATTGAAAAAGCTATTGTTAACTTTAATTATCAGAATCAGTGACTTTATGACTTTATATAGAAAGGAATATTATTCTGCTAGCTAACTGTGTTTAGGCAAATAAATATCGAAAGTATCATAATTAAGACTATATATTATAGTGGCTAGAGAGTTGGCTCAGTGGCTGAGGACACTAGCTGCTCTACAGATGACTCAGGTACAGTTTCCCCCACATGCATGATGGCTAACAACCATCTGTAACTCCAGTTCCCATCCTCTGTGATCATCACACACATTTATGCACTTACATACATGGAGGCAACACATATACACATAAAATAAATAAATATATGTTTAAATGGCTAAAAATAATACATATTCATATATTATCTTGAGAAGAGATACATATTTCTATGATTTTTAAAAGGAATAAAATAAAATTGAGTTTATTGTAAACAGTTTAAATAACATAGGGACCATTATTAGAAGCTTTTTTTGGTTTTAGTGTAATGATGGAAACTAAGGTAAAATTCAAAATATGCTATGTTTATTGAAACTGTATAGAACGGTCCTGTGAGTCATTTTATAAGTATTTGTCCATAAATATCCTATGATTTCACACAAAAAGGGCCTGGGAGAATAAGCAAAGCATAAGCCATCATTTTTTTTAACACATTAACATCAAGTTATCCAAAATATAACAGAAAATGTTTTTTCCACAGGTAGAGGATTAGTTTTTTTTCTCCTTTATTACACATTTTATAAACATTAATTTATAATGTCTTGTCATTTGTAGGAAGTGGGGCTGGTTTTGACATGAAGGAAGTTGAAAAGTATGTAAGAAAGGGTGAAAGGTGTTTATTAGTTTCAGCCAGACTGTGTCAGTGGATCTAATGTAGGGAACAGGACACTTGCCTCAAAACTCTTTCAAGGTAACCCAATGATTTTCAGTGATTTCACAGCCAACTCTCATCCTGTAGGGTATATGTTTAAAAAGGAAGCTAGCAGAGACTAAACCTGTCATGCTCACATAATCTTCTATTTCCATTAATGTTGAGCATGTATATAATCAGACTGCTGCAATAACACAGTACCTTAGTATGGGTGTCTTACAAAGAAAATCAGAAAATTGATTCCCACATTTTGGGGGGTGGTGAGGCCGAGATCAAGGTGACAGCCTCATTGTATGCAAGTGAGGGCCTTCTTCTAAGTTGCAGACTCTGCGCTTAAACTATGACCTCTCCTGTCTGAAAGAGAAGCAAAGCCAACTGAGGGCACCTCTATAAGAATATCAGTCTTAGGCAAGAGGATTCCACACTTATGACTGGGTTACTTTCCAAAGAATTCCACATCCTACCTAATGTTATCACATTGGGTATTAGATCATTAGATTTCAACATATAGATAGGCAGAGAAGAAACAAAATTCAATCCATTTCATATTTATACAGGCACATAAATAAATATATAGCTATATATTTTCATATATATTCTATATATATATGTAGACTTAGGAATAATGTATATATACACAAAATTAAGCATAAGCCATTTTTAATTAATTATTTTAAATTATAAACTGTTATTAAAATATTTATTTAAAATTTTCTGTCCTGTTTTACAGTGTGCGCAAACAGACTCAATCTATGTACTAAAATCATTCATTTTTTGTCTCAGAAGTTGAACAAGAGAAATAAAGAATTTTTCACAGTTTATTCAGTCCCACATACATATCCCTGTTCCTGTGTGCACATTAACATGTGCATGCTTTTAGCAGACTCTTCATTGGGGAAACTAAATACAGAGAAGAAATATAACCCAGCGTCTAAGGCAAGCTCTCCTAGTTCACAAGTGTTAGTATCTGCATATTTTTGTAGAAAATGCCTAGCTTCTCTATTTCCTTAAGATAGTGGATAATCCCACACTCAGGAGTATATGAACAATACAAACTGGACTCAATGGGTTAAAATTAGAACACAGATGTGAGGGATTGGGGAAGGAATGGAGTGGGTTTGTGAGAAGTTGTATGTATGGATGTATATACTATGCTCCAAATGCATTGTATAAAATTCTCAAACAGCTTATAAAAGCCAGGGAAGCAGCTGAGAAGTGAATCTGCCATTGGCTCGCTGTCACAGAAGCCAAAAACAGCAGCAGTCAGCTTTACAGAAGCAGTGGATGTGTCAGAGGGAAAGAGGGAGAAAGAAAAGGAAAACAAAGCAACGTTTCATAAGTTAACTGACTTCTATTTGTCTAAGGGAAAGGATGTAAAAATAAGCAATTAGTGAGCTATGGCTCCATTTACACAACTACTGAGGAAGAACAGATTTTTCTTATTCTGATTAACTCCAATATGAAGGCATGAAAAGGAAAATTCAAGTCTCTACATTAGAAATGCTTTTCCTCTCTGAATAAAGAGTGTTTGTGATACTATAAAACAAAGTTAATATGAAAAAAACCACAAAAAAACCACATAGTCTTTAAAAGTTAGGGGACATGTTCTTAATATTAACCATTCAGAGTATCAACTTTTTGGTCCATTTTCCAGTGCAGTTAATGTCTGAACATATTTGATCAAAAAAAGTTATAAGGAAACTTGAACTTGGATTAGAAGACACACCCAAAATGACAATTGTGTTTCCAAAAGCCATGGATCCCAGACAAGCCTTGGGAATTACATACAGATTACAGAAGGCTGGCTGTCCCAAAGCATCATGACAGCCATTACAGTGGCAGTGTAGTGACCACTGGTGACTTTTCTTTAGCATAGTTGCAGATTTTCTGCAGAGAACATATATTGTGCACATGAATTTTAAAGATAGGATTCTACGGGCTCATATTTGAATACATAGCTTGATATGGAACAAAAGTAACAGAAAGGAATTTTGTCTGCAGTGAGCACATACTCTCATTCTTCAATTATTCCACATAAACTAATTAGTTTATTCTTATCTAAAATCACCACCTCATTGTTAACGCTAACTTCTAGGATCATGAAAAAGACCCCAAATGATGAAATCCCAAGTAAATCACAGCAAACATCATTTCCTGACTCTGCACAGTATGAAAATTACCGAGGTAGTCACAATCTACCTCCCCCCAAAGCAAATGTTACATATACTAAGCAGAAGGAGCAGATACGGACACACAGGTTAGAGTTCACTTTAAGACATAATGTGGTTTGTATTTGCTGAAAAATTGACAGAAAGAAAAAAATGTGAAAGGGAAACGACAATCATCTGCAAAGCACTTAAATGGACTTAGAAGAAAGTCTGTTATTTCCTTAGATCTAGATGGAGGTCCAGTTAATCCAGTGCTATAATTTAATCGGGGCAAATGGAGTCTTAGTAGCTTTTTGTCACTATAAGACTCCTAACGTGTTCTTAGATACATGGTTGACTGTGCAGAAATATGGTACGATTGAGTCTTCAGTGTATATCTAGTACTGCAACAGAAAGAGAGCAGTGTTTGTAGCGCTCACATATATCTTCAGCTGTTCTCAATGAGTCTTTCATGAAAATAAACTGAAGTTACATTGTAGAGGAGGTCTTCTGAAAAATTAAGAAAAATATTTGGCAGCTGTGAGACGAAAGTGTCTTACTCTCATTCACTGCCTTCTGGAATAAATTACAACTAAACCTGGTTTCATAATGAGGCAAAGGAATTGTTGTGAATCATATATTCTGGTACTAGCACAAACACATTTATATGTTTTAAGGATTTTTTTCTTTCTATCACTGTTTAAGGAAATATATTTTATTTCAAGTGTTTTGCAGGAAGAGACAGGTAAAGAATTTCATGGAAGTGGATGTATGGGAAAATGTGGGTTTTGTATTCTATAACAGTTCAGCTTATAGAATTTTATCACATATATATCATACATATTGTGGAGCAAAAATTACTATAATTTTAACTATACCTCATGGTATAGTTAACTATACCTCAAATTCTGGAATGTAGACTTTTTAAAAAAATATACTTTAGAGCTCATTTATATTTTCAGACTAGGTGCTACGCTATAGATTTAGCCTCTGTGATCTGGAAAGTAAATCACTATCCATATACTTCTGAAGAACTCAATGTGTGATCTGGAAGTTCTCTTACACAGTAGAATTTTATTTTCTTTTGTTTGGTTTTGATGTTTGTTTCGTTTTTTAGGTACTGTCTGAGGTATGTTAGACTCAGACTTACTATGTAGCTGAGGCTGGTTTAAACTTCTGATTCGCTTTCCTCCAATTCACAAAACCTGGAGTTAGAGCTGTATGCCACCTCAACTGGCTTCAAATTTAGATGGCATCCTTCTTTATTGTGGTGATATTCCAAGATACATCTTTTACTTCAATGTGTTTATTGCAGAAAAATGGTAATCCATTTTTTAGATTCTTCCTGTAAGTTAAGTAAGATGAATTCTTTTTTAAATCACTGTACAATACTTTATATTTGAGGACAAAACTCTGACTGTTCAAGTTTTCTCATACTACAAATATTTTGATCATGCTTATATTTACGACAATGACTAAAATTTGGATGAAGATTTTTTTCATTATTATTTGTGGAAGAACATTTTTCCAGCTATACCATTCTGCTATAACTCACTCTCCATTTTTGCTGAAGCAACCTCACTTTATGCTCAACTAAAATTTGAGTATATAACTTTAAATTTTAATTTTATACACCTTATAAAATCTTTGATTCCATTTCATTCTGTTTCAAAAATCTTTTATTATTGTTATTATTATTATTATTACTGTGTATGAGTGGTTTGTCTGCATGTGTGTAAGTGCATGTGTGTCATGTAATACCCACGGGGGTTAAAATAGCGTTGAATTCCCATGAAAATGGAGTTATGGACGATTGTTAGACATCATGTGGGTGCAGGTAATCAAACCTGGGTCCTCTGCAAGAGCAATCAGTGCTCTTAACCTCTGAGACAGCTCTCCAGTGCCCTCCCACTCATTCTTAGCCAACACTATTATCTTTCTGAACACAAGAATTTTCTATTAACTCTGTGACTCTCCATCAGTTGATCTTTTCCTCTATCTTTATTCTTACAGAGTTTCATTAGATTTATGATGTTACGGAGCCCAGGACTACTGAAAGAGACCACCAGACTCAATTCAGATTGCGATAAAAGATTTTATTCAAGCTAGCTTGAACTGCGGTCTCCATATAGGTTAGAGTGCTGCGGTGGTGAGGGGCGGAGTGAAAGGGGACCTTTTAAAGCTAAATACCACAAAAGGAATGTTGAAAAGGTGTTCCCTGAATAACAGGGTGGTCAAAGTCTTCATGTCAAGGTTCCCTACAATAGCAAATCAAGCAAGTTACAGAAGCCAAAATTAGCAGTTAGTCATATCATAAGAATTTTGTTTTCTTTGTGTCTAGAAAGCAGATCACTGGGCTGCATTCTCCTGGGAGGTAAAGGGGAAATGGGTCAGGGCTTCTTAAAAACAATCTTTGAGCTAGAAGTATACTATGGCTAAGCTTCTAAGATGGCTACTTAGTCCAAAATGGAGTCAGTTTGGTGAGTACAATGAAATATCACAATTATACTTACCTCAGAATAAAAATGAAATTTTGTAGTTTTTTCTTCATTCCCTTTTGACTTAGCATATGTACTCAATATTTATCCATACTTTTGTATATCATATAGTACCTTTCTCTTTAAAAGTCAATAAAGCTAGCCCAGTGTGGTGGTGCACGCCTTTAATCCCAGTACTAGGGAGTCAGAGGCAGGCAGATCTCTATGAGTTCAAGGCCAGCCTGGTCTACATAGTGAGTTCCAGGACAGCTGGAGCTACAGGGAGACCCTGTCTCAAAAAGACCAAAAAAAAAAAAAAAAAAGTCAATAAAGCTGGGCTTGATGGTACTGAGTTTAATCCCAGCATTTGGGAATTTGGGAGACAGAGCCAGGTGAATCTCTATGAGATAGAGTCTACCCTGGTCTACAAAGCAAGCTCTAGGCAAGCTGGGGCTACAGGTAGATGCCATCTCAAAAAGTGGTAAGTAAATAAATAAATAATAAGCCAATAACATTGTACAACACACACATGAAAACATGCACACATATGATACTTTTGTCAATTTGTTCATTTATAACCATTTAGTTTGTTTTAACATTTTATCTTTGAATAATGTTGCAATATCCTTGGTGATACCCCTTTAAGATTTTGATTTCAGAACTTTGGAATAGCATTATGCATCGATTTTCCTGATTCCAATGATAACACAACTTTTAATATGTTGAGCTATTTCTCTAGTGAGCCACAGGATAACTGAACAGATTTTTAAGTTCTACCAAAATTGCATGTGTTTGAATATCCCCTCAAGACAAAACTTATTTATGTTTTATTTCCTTTATTAATTCATTTTTTATTTAACAGCTATCTGAAAACATAATGTGATAGCTCATTGTGGTTTTTCTCTGTATTTTGCTCATAGAGACATTGAAATCATTTCACACACTTCTGTTATTTGAATTTTTTCTTTTCAAATATTTCACTCACTAATACAGCTGCTGTGCTGGATAGAGTGTGTCAACTTGACACACCTGGGTAGAGGACAGCCTCATTTTGGGAACTGCCTTCATTGAATTTGGCTGTGGCCATGTCTGTGGGGCATTTTTTTGATTGTTGAGTGATGTGGGAGGGCCCAGCACACTGTAGGCTGTGCCAGCCCTGGGCAGGTGGGCCTGTGTTATATAACAAAGCAGGCTGAGCACAGGCCTTGGGAGCAAGACAATAAGCAGTCTTCCTCCATGGCTCTGTTTCAGCTCCTGAGTTACTATGTTGGACTCTCTCAGTGATGAACTGGGAACAGGGAGATGTAAATTAAATAAACCCTTTCCTCCCCAGGTTTCTACTGATCAGAGTATTTTGTCACAGCAATTAAATGCAAACTAGAACAGTTACTGATTTTCTTTTACAATTGAATTGTTGGGCATTTTTACACATTTTGGAAAATTATTTTTTAACACATATTTCTTCAATTATCTTTCATTTCCTAATTTTTATTTCACTCAGTTGATGGTTCCACTCTGTTGATCACAGTAGGGTATTTTACCTGTCTTCCTGCGATTTTCATGATATCCAAGAAGGATTTTCAAAATCAAATCCATGAACTATGTGTCCTATTTTTTTATCTAGTTTTATGTTTTGAGACCTTTATTTTTCATTTATATTTTTATGCCAGTCCAAAATTATATTAGTTACTTTATCTTTATAATTTACTTGAAAAATCTATTTGCCTAATTGGAATAATTTGTAGTTTATTTGAATTGTATATATGTTTTATATTTCTGCTAAAATACTACTGAGAGTTACATAAGAATTACATTTAATCTCTATTTTCCTTTACGTAGTACAAATACTGAAAAATACCAAGTTCATTATAGTACACATACATTACTTTTCCACCTATAACAAAGTAAACAAATGTCAAAAAAAAGAAATCCCATGACTGATTAGAAAATCCCTTGACTATTAAAAAACAGTATATCAAGACTCATATCATTCATAATACTGAGAATTTGTTATCACCCACATTTAAAAGTAAGAAAAACCTCAAACATTGATCCTGACTTAACTGACTTGCAATAAAAGCTATTGTTTCTTCTTCCCAATATTTTGTAATAAAGTTGTCAGAATTTTCTTTGTATTGTGCATTCATTATAGCTATTTTAATGGCTTTCTTTAAAATTTTGTGGTGGAGTTAAAGGGCTTAAGGGGCTCTGATTTCACGATGAAAAATTCCATATTGTTTATAATTTAAGTATAGTGAGTTTTGTGGTTTCAAAGGTATTTACTTAGTGATTGTTACCATGTTGTTTCATTCTGAAATGCATATTTTATAATACTTTATAAGGCAAAACTATTGCAGGCTAAAAGCACATGGTTTTGTTTGTCTAGAAGAACATTAGTTCTGTACTTTTGAATGATGCTTTGTTGTATTTGCTAAGGGCAAAAGAAGAAGAAAATCTAGATGACAGTTTCTTGCTTTGTACATTTTGATGAGTGATCCTAGACCATTAAACGTTGCCACTAATGTATAATCTGACATTGTTTTGAAAGTTCCACGATACACTCTGATTCTCATTTCTGTTGATTTCTTTCAGAATTATCTTTGTCTTTGAGTTTGAGAATCTGATTCTGTGTTACTATATGGAATTCTTTGGTTTTGTCTTATTTGAAAATAATTTTTGTGGTTCATGATTTTAGGAAAACTATTTCCTTCCAAAGATCGTGGAACTATTTTGTCCACAATTTCTTATAATAAACTTGGTTCTTTCCCTACTCTGCTCTTATACTATGTTGCGTTAAGTCCTTTCATGTTTTTCTATTTCCGTAGTTTTTAATTTTCTTTTCTGAATATTATTTTGAAATGGTGTATGAATAGCTTAATAGAATAATTCAGCTTGATTATTATTTTCTTTTACTGCAAGATTTTTAATTTTTTATTCTTTGAACATGCCAAACATAAGTGTGTTGTATTAGGCCATATCCAGATTCTGCTTCCTACTGCCAACTCCTCCTAGACATCCCCTTCCACAATACCTCCCAACAATATGTCTTTTCCTTTTGTATAATACACTAAGGACCACAGTTTTCAAATATTATTATGTGTTCTGGATAGCTCAACTTGACACACCTGGGTAGAGGGAGCCTCAATTGGGGAATTGCTGTCATTGGATCAGCCTGTGGTCATGTGTGTGGGGCATCTTCTTGATTATTGAGTGATGTGAGAGGCTCAGCCCACTGTGGGTGGTGCCACCCCTGGGCAGGTGAGCCTATCTTGTATAAGAAAGCAGGTTGAGCAGGGGGTCGGAGAAGCAAACCAGTAAGCAGCTTACTTCCATGGCCTGTGCTTCAGCTCCTGCATCCAAGTTCCCACCCTGAGTTCCTACCTTGGGCTCCCTCAGTGACAAACTCTGACCTGGACAATGTAAGTTAACTCTTTCCTCCCCAAGTTGGTATTGGTTAGAGTGTTTTGTCACAGTGATTGAAGGCAAACTAGAACACTGTGAAATGATGTGTTGTGAATGTATCAAGGCCATTACACTCAAGAACTCATAGCAGCTGTGGTCACCTACATGTGTTCAAGCCAGTTAACACACCAACTTGGATAAGGGACTCATGAGACCCTACCCCTAGCTTAGGAGTAGACAAGACTTTTAATTTTCTTAATATCTTCATTGAGACAATGAATCTGTGTGTTTATTGAGTATTTTATGTTTTTTTTACATTGTCAGGTAATTTATATATTCATCCTACTGACATTAAATTCTTTACTTTTATTTCTTCTGTTTACTCCTAGTTCCGTTAACCCTTTGAATTATGACCTATGAATAATGAAGTTCACCTGATTTTAGAATTCAGGATGAGTGAAGGAGAAGAGAAGGTTCTCAATGACCATGCATACAGAGTTTCTGGCAGTTTCTCAAGTCAGCAGATTAGTCCAAAGCTCTCTGATCTTAGCATGCAACCTCAAGAGACTAAAATATGCCAAGTCACATCAAAAGTTTGAGATAGAAGAGTCTAAGCTGAATCTATTTGATATCACCTCAGAAAACTGAAGCAAAGGCAATGTGATGCAATCTGCTTTCCTCTTGGAGAAGCTGGGCATAGGGTTCTCTGTCACAGTCTCTGAGTAAGAAGCAGGGTGAGTGTGTACATTAATAAACAACACTATCTTCCAGGCATCTTCTGTGTTCAGGTCTCTCTTGCTTCTTATTCTTAGACAGGTAAGACTGAAACATCTGCTAAGATTGCCCCTGGAAAGTTTTCAACACTGAACAAATGATTCACCTTTCTACTTACTAGAGATGATTGGGGATTCAGAGATTTCTTCCTTCCTCACTGTACAATGTAGCACTCAGAGACTGGGTCACAGCCTGTTGTTTCATTTTTTTCCTACCAGTTTCAATGTGGCTTGTTTTAAGTGCTTGGTAGTTACTAACTTCTCCAGATAGTTTCACTTTTTCATGCAGAGGGAATTCATCCATGCCTTTTTAATCAAAATGGGTATGAGAGTAGGAAGTCCTCTTGTGCTCACTTGACTTTGTCACAGAATTCTGTAAATGTTAATCATTCCCAAAACAACATTAGCTGGTGTGTGTGGAGTGTTCTTTTTCTTTTTCTCATCATTTGATTCTTGGTACTTTTTATTACTTAATAGATTGTATTATTTTTCTTCAACTTGGCCTTTGAATTTTAAAATTATTTTCTGCTTATTTTCTCATAATGATTTAGACAAAACTGAGCAAATGAATCACTTGAAAAGGAATTCTGAGTTATGTGTGTGTGTGTGTGTGTGTGTGTGTGTGTGTGTGTATGAATGCTTGTGCATGTGTATTATCATGTGTAAGGGGACCAGAGGGAAATGTTAGGTAGAATTTCTCAGGAGGTGTCCACTTTGTTTATTGAGACAGAGTCTTTCAATGGAACACAGCACTGTGTAGGCCAGGCTGTCTGATCAGCAAGTAGCAGGAATCTGCCAGTCTCTGCCTTCTCATGGCTGAGGTTACTGGAAAACACCACCATGCCTGGCTTTGTGTGGATAATGCCAGTGAAATTTGGGTTCTCATAATTGCATAGCAAACACTCTACAAATTGAGTTATCTTTCCTGCCACCACTTTCCTAAATTAAATTTTATCTGTCATTTTTGAGTGTAGTGATAAAGTCATTAATATTCACTTTTATTTCAGTATTTTTGCTGATGAATTTGATCAAATTTCTTGGAAGATATTTTATTTGCTTGATAGTTTCTTATTAATACAAATTACATTTCATTGTTCTTGGGTAAGATAAGATTCATTTAGTATCTAAAACAGTGAGAAAACACTAGTTTTGTGCTTTATTTTTAATCATTTCATATCAGAATGTACTAGAATCATTAATGAATAGTGGAAACTGGGCAATTAACTGCATTGACAATTGTGCTGGATAGCTTTAGTGTCAACTTGATACACCTGGGTTGAGGGAGCCTCAATTGGGGAATTTCCTTCATTGGACTGGCCTGTAGCTATGTCCATGGGGTACCTGCTTGATTGTTTTGTGTTGTGGGAGGGCCCAGCCCATTGTGAGTGGTGCCATCCCTGGGCAGGTGGGACTGGGTTGCATAAGAAAGTAGGCTGAGCAGGGCCCAGGGGAGCAAGCCAGAAAGCAGTGTCCCTCCATGGCCTGTGCTCCATCTCCTGCTTCCAGGTTCCTGCCCCGAGTTCCTACTTTAGGCTCTCTAATGAACTGTGACCCTGGACTTGTAAGCTGAATAAACCCTTTCCTCCTCAAGTTGGTAGGGGTTAGAATGTTTTGTCACAGCAATGGAGAAACAAACTAGGACAACAATGAATTCATAGGTATTATTGCACTAAATTTAGTTCAAATCTATAAATGCCTGCAAAATCAAATTGATTTCATATCACTGTGCAAATTATGTATCTGTGAATTTGTGCTTATAATTTAGTATGAGTACATAAAAGAACATCACCTAGAAATTAATTTTATACCAGAGATCCTTGGCAGAGTCAGATTCAATGTTTCTGGTCTAGAGATATTTTTGTTTCAATTTGTTTTTGATTTTTGCAGTTTTGTAACTTTTCTGACTTGAAATTAATGACTTTACTTTTTGACATAACTCCCGCTTTTCTAATGCATTATCATTATATGGCATTTTTAATTTTCCAAATGATGAAACATTAATGTGAATCCTCCAAAAACAGTTCAAAATATTAGGTGAGTTTTAACAAATCATATAAATGACCCTTTTATATTAAGTACATGTAGGAAACATTTTCCTTAGACTTACCAGAATTTGATTGTGATAGTGGAAAGCTTTGTGTGAATTTTTAATAACTGAGACCGTGCTCATGATGCCTAAACATTTGTTCTTACATATGTCCTTGTTGAAACTTAAGAAATATAAATTACTTGATTTTCTAAAGCATAGAATATTGCTTTATATTTCAAATATAACATTAAATACAAAATTTCACATTGACTTAGGTAGTATTATCATTATGAATATTCTATGAATATATTTACTAATGAATATCTTACTCTATTTGAAACTATAAAACAAAGTTAATAACTGCATAGTATTACAATTATATAGGGTTTCATGTACAAAATTTGGTATGTACATACGTGTTTAAGGATGCATATATGTATACACACAATGCAAACATATATGTACATACATACATAAATATATACCTTTTACAAAAATTTCTCTTTTGTGTCCTGAATTGTTTTTGTTTAGAAATAGCTCTGCCTATATATTGCAGCAAGAATAAAGAAAGATGAAGTTAATTTAGTGTTTAGTTATTTAGTATTTATACTCTAGCCAGAAAGGCAAGCAAAAAGGAAGTTTTATTTTGATTAATGTTATGAAGGACAAAGGATCCAAACATTAAGGAAAATTCTGAACACAGTGAGTTAAGGAAAGGCCTTCTCAGAAATGCAGAGCTTAAGTGTAATTGCTACAGGGAAAAGGAGGGAATGGCATAGTCTAGCGAAAAGCTCAAGAAGACAGAATCTGAAGTGTCAGGAGGTGACATGCCAGATGTTTAAGAGAGAGCAGGCAGGGACAAGCAAGCTTAGAAGGTCAGAGGAGGTGCAGACATGTCACTGTTAGTACAGTAACATCACACAGGAAAGTTTTCAGCAGAAGAGCAATATACTAACAGTTAATATCAACCTGAACAGTATGAACAAATTAATTTTTGGAGAATTTGTAGGTGCAAATAGACTGATAGTGTGCTCTAATGTCTGAGTAACAAAGAGAAAAGATTTTTGATAAAGGAATTTGTTGATCACTTAGAACATATCTGATAATAAGTGTGGAACAGAGTAGAAAATAAGAAGTCACTTATCTTATAATTTGATGAACTAGCTAAATAATTATATAGATTCTTTGCAGGAGCAAAAGAGCACAAAGCAGTTACTGAATGTTGAAGTGAACTGATTATGACTAAGCAGATAAGCATTCATAAATATTTTGAAAAGACAGAGTAGCAGAATTCATTGGACTATTCAGTCTACTTACTAGTAAAATTAGATTGTTTTATTCATTGTTTAGAATATCATCCATGAAGATAATGTGCTCTGATCAAATTCTTCCCCATTTTCTCCTCTCCAAATCCTCTCTTATCCCTACCAACACGTTTGCCCCCCAACCTCATTGTACTTCCTTTAATCCACTGAGTCCCCTTAGTGCTGCCGGTTGTGCATGAGTTTAGATTTCTCTATCAGAACCCTGTAATCCATTAGGGGCTGTATCCCCGAGGAAAGAACTCCATCTCTCCCAGCAATCACCAGTTGTCAATGGTTCTTCAACTAAAGGTGGGGCCTTGGTCTCAAATGAGGAAAGTAAAAAATCTCAAACTGCATATAGGAATACACTGTAAACATTCATAAGGGTATGTAGTCAGTGACTGGATTTTGGTACTGACTGGTGTCCTCGCAGTGTATCACAACAGTGTAAAGACAGTAAGTATTTTATGTATAAATTCAAGACCATGTATCATTTCTATTTCTAACTACTCAACTTCTAATATATTTTAAAATCATTTAATTAAAAAATGTATTTTATTTGTGTCTGTGACTGTGTAGTGTCTGTGTATACACCACAGTATACATTTGGAGGTCAGAGGACAGACTACAGAAGTTGGTATTCTCCTTCAAACATGTGGATCCTTGGGTGTGAACTCAAATTTTTAGGCTTGTCAGCAAGATTCTTAACCTGCTGAGCCATCTCGTTAGCTCTAATAAACTCTCTCAAGACAAGAAATTGAGCCTCTATGAGATAAAGCAACTTTTCATTGACTATGATAAATGTTATTAGATCCTAGTATTTGTGTCTCTCCATAGTTATTAATTACTCTGTGTCAGTTAATTTCCTATTGGTGGCTTATCTGCATATGTTCATTCCATGTTTTATTAAGGAGATCAATTTCCTTTACTTCCTCATGAATTCATTCTTCCTCCTCTTAAAGTTTCCAATTTCTCAGTATCTCATGTTTCTTTTCATATGTGAACATAAATTAACTTTATGTTTTATCATCTACATCCAGTACTTTCATGAGTTCTACTGAATTCCAAACAACATATGAAGCCAAACAGAAATACTTTAATATTCATGTATTTAATTCTTAATTTTCTGTTTCCTTGATATTTGCAGTAATTCTGTCTTCAAGAATGATGAGCATATCAGATGGATGTGCTGTGTGGTGATGCAGGGGTGCAGTGATCAGGGCGTTTTCTACATTTTGCTTAGTTGCTTTTTCCCTGCTAGTTCCATGACACTCCTTTCTGAGAATCTGCTAAGTTTCTTTGTATGCAAAGCAAACCTTGCAATGTGTTTTTCTAATCTTGTCACAGAACAGTATTGAAGGCATGCTCCATTCTTCATCGAATGTGATGATTTTATATATTGGATCTTTGACTAATGTATTAATTACATTTAAGCTAAACTTATTCAGAGATAATTTGTTGCTTCAAAATTGCAATTGTGTATCTATTTACATTTTTTGACAGAGTGAATATGCTTTCTCTTAATATGAGATTGTTATTCTGTGTTGAATTAAATATTAACAGAATTTGAGAATAATGTTGAAGAAAATACATTAGATTGGACGATGATACATTATTATAATACAAATTATGGATATGTTTTACAACAATAACTTTTTTTCTGAAACATATTCAAATTTTCTGATCTGTTAACTGACTTAAAATTGCAATGCCCTACACAGTAGTCAGTTGGCACAGGTGTCTTTAGAACTCATGAAATGTACTTAGCAGAGTTGAGGAACTGACTGCTTAATGGCATTTAACTTTAAAGAATGGACTGAGGTAATATCAGATATATGCTGCTAAAAAATCTATCATTTTCCAGGACCACATTTTGTACATTTGAAAATTTAGTGTATAGCTTACAATGTGCCTTAATGGAAATTATGCTTAGATTTGAAGACTTCATTCAAATAACAAAATGTATGCATTCTCATTTGCAAATTTTATATTGACTGAAAGTTCAAATGATGTTTTGGAAACAATTGCTCAAAATATAGTAGCATAATTAATTTTGTCCATTTTACTTCAGTTGTGTACCACCTGGAAACTTAAACTGGCTAGCTTTCATAGTTGGGTAAATGTTCTATGCATGCTACAGGGAACAAAAGTAATCAAAAGCCTTATTCAGCTGTGAACCCTGTGAACTGTGATAAATGACTGGCCTGTCAATATATGTATGTAGATACAATAATAACACAAATGTTCAGACGGTAGCCAACCACTTCCTGCTCCACAAGATGTAACTAATTCCTGGTACTGTTGACTGAATCAAAACCCAAAGCTGGCACGTCATAGGCCATTAGGAAACACCTACTTGTATTATTTTACTAAAAGGCCATAGTATTAAACTCTGTCCTAAGTTCTTATTATTATACTCATGGATTAGTGAATTTCTCAATGTTCATCAGAGAAGATACTTTTCGCATTTGAAGACTATTAATATAGTAGCCTACAATAAGTCAAGTCGAGGGACTAAGAGACTGTGGACTGATCTATGCTTAATGGGACATCTATATTAAACACCCTTCCCTTAAGAATCAGGGATCATTGTGGAAGAAAAGGCAGAAAATCTTTTTAAAGCCAGCAGGTGTGAATTTCAATAATAAAACAGTATTTGCCATACTTCACAGGGTCATGCACACATAATGTCACAGTGTCCATGTCTTAATGTACAGGACCTGTACTATATCAAGTCAGGCAAAACCCTAGAGTGAATAGTAGAGAGGATCATCAAATCCATCCCTAGCTGAGGAACTATTGGCAACTGATGGCTGCTGGGGGATGCAGAGGAAGTTTTCTTCTAGGATGTAGCCCCTGAAAGGCTACAAACATTTCCAGCAGATGGTTCTAATCCAACAACATACAGGCAGCTGGAAATGGACTTATGTGTGCTTTTAAAAAAGAGCCAACGCCGGGAGTGGTGGTGCACGCCTTTAATCCCAGCACTTGGGAGGCAGAGGCAGACGGATCTTTGTGAGTTCGAGGCCAGTCTGGTCTACATAGTGAGTTCCAGGACAGCTGGGGCTTCAAGGAGACCTTGTCTCAAAAAAAGAAAAAGAAAAAGAGCCATTAAGTTGGGAGGAAAATGGTAGTGGTAGAATAGGAAGTAAAGGTGAGGACATGGGGGTGGATTTGATCAGAACAAATTGTATGCATGTATGAAATTCTAAAAATCAATAAAAAGACAAAATAAATCAAAAAATTGTTAATAATTTATCTCGCATTAATTTTCTCTCACAAACCTGGTGGAGTTTGGCACCTCTCAAGCTGCTCTGGATGAATTTTTCAGGCTCCTTATTCACATGAGCTAATATCTCCTGAAACACATTAGGCTAATTTCTAGGGTATATATTGGCATTAAAATTAAAATGTTATAATTAAAGTATAAATTTGTGTAGAATAAATGGCTTCCTTGTCCTGTCAGCTGGGTTTGTCTGTCTTTACGTCTCATCAATAATGGGAATTTCTGAGCAACAGTGAGAAATACCTAGGGTTGTTGTTCCCTCAGCTTTTGAAGTAGCCCCATGCTTATGTTACATAACATTTTTCTTTAGACAATGCCCTGATATTTATTAACGGAGACATTAGTTGTATTTGAATCTCTACTGACATGTTAGAAGCAAACATATATCTAGAAATTTCAATGTAATAAGTATTATTTTGTTATACAGTTGTTCTTGTTTACTGTAACCTGTCCTGATAATCATAGTTACACTTTTTAGGATTTTTTTCCGTTTCAGTTTTTAAACTTATCTACTAAATCAATTGACAAAGATTTAATTGCATCTCAGGATTTGACTAAGTTCATCTGTAATAAGTAACTATATCTTTGATATTTGTATCACTATCACTGTGCAAAATAAAATAATTCATTCAAAATAAAGTTTCTGCATTTCATTATATAACATTATTTTGTAAGAAAATCATGCATGCATAAAAATGTTTAAAGCAAAATACTGTATTTTTCTACAATAATATTGTTTTCTAACAATAAATAAATGATAGTAATTTTAGATTTTTTTAATAGACAGATATTTTTTCAAGTTCAGCTGTATTAGATATTTGAACATTAACTGTGATAATAATATATTTATAGATTGGTAACTCTCTGAAACTGATAACTGATGTAGGTCTGCCTTCTTGTGCTACTTTGAAAAGTTAGCAATTCTAAGTGAAACCACTCCATGCTCAAGGAAGAGTCACCCTAAAATCTACTTAATAAAGGTTGGGGAGATGGTGCAGTACTTAAGTTTCCTTGTCACCAAGCTTGATTATCTAAGTTCAGTCCTCAGATGGAAGGACACAATCAAGTCCTCCAAGTAGTTCCTGACTTCCACCCTGACACCATGTCATACGCACATATGCATGCACAGAAATAAATAATATGTGATAAAAACTACTTAATTAGAAAGTTTCTGAATTCAAGTTTGATAATACTGTAAATATCAAAGTAAAGCTGACAGAGTTATTGTATTCTGCATATCAATATAATTGACCAATCTGAAATTATACATTTGATGTCTTTCAGTGTGTTTTATTCAGTGTTAACCACATTGTAAGTAATGAAAAACTCTCCGAATTCCTACAAACTGAGTAAATCTATAGTAGACACTTAACAGCTTCTTGTACTTTGTAAGTATACTGACACTGAGGAGATAAGAAAAATAATAAAGTTATTGTTACTGATTATACATTAATATTTATAAATGCTTAAAAATTTACATCATGATTATGTGTCTTAAGTATTCTTCATTTTGCCTATATATAAATATATTGATTTTTATCCTCATTACAATTGTATGGTGTGAATACTGTTATCTTTTCCAAGTTCCATGTATGTGAGGATATTCAGAAGCAGGCAGATGGAAGATTATGTTAGCAACTAGAACACTGCCCAAATCTTCCACATGCACTCAGGGGTGTCTATCAGTGTCTGCAATAGCCCTCATGTGTGTCTGTGGATGCCTGCTTCCATGGCAGGAGTTCAAGTATGTGTAAATGAGACTAAGTACCAAATGGCTGAAAATATTTGTTATGTGTTGCTTTCAGAAAAGCTTGCTGATAGCTGGACTATACGTTTACAGGAAGGGGAAATTACAAACTAACTTATGAAAAGGCAGGCAGAAAATATGATATAAGGAAGGACATAAAATGCATATGAGTACTGAAAAACACATGTGTTTGCATGGACATACACTCACACATACAAATGTGCAGATATATCTTAAAATTTCATAATTTTTTTATGTTGAGCAAAACTGCTAAAACCAAATAAAATTGAACAATGTTTAAAATTTTTTTAAAGTGGCATAAATAGAAGTCTTCACCTAATACTGTGTATAGTATGGAATTTTTCCAGGAATAGGTATGTGTAAATATCGGCAAATATTGATTACTTGAAATAATTTATACCCACAAAAGGGGAACTTAAATTCTTATACTTTGAATGTCTTTAGAAAAACTATTTAACCTCTGAGTGCTTCAGTCTTGTGAAGGCAAAGGGAGACAGTTGAATGTACTAACTCGGTCATATGCTTCTGTGATTGGAAATATATACCTGCTTGGTTTTCAAATTCTTTACAAAATAAATAGAAATAAGCCAAAATAATAATAATTTTATTACTGATAAGATTGAAATTATACATTATGGTGAGTTGCTGTAGTGCAGTATACTTATTATCATGTTTGTAAACTCAAGAGCTTACATGGTGAACCTTGTATCTCCATTGAGAAGACATCTCATCCCTCACCCACATCAAAGCTGACATGAATCAAGGAATAATTCTTCTTTCAGAACTTTCAGTTCCAAAAGAAATAGACAGACCAGTTCTTACTTTCTGCAATTTGTGCTATAACTCAAAAACCAATCAGATTAAATTATGTATTCATCACTGGGGATGGATAGATGAAGATCAATGATAACCCCAATTATAGTCTTCAAATGACACTCTCTTATGATGGGAGCATGATGGACCATAAAACACACATGTAAAATCATTTTAAAATTATTAACATCTTGAGAATTGTGTGGAATTTTTATTTTCTCCACAATTTTTTTATTTAAAGGATTTCCTTTATTGCTAATATAAGGCATAATTTCCCCTTTGCAAAAATTTATCTATGCATATTGTGTATAAAGTTGCATCTACAGTCACACATTATATTTTATTGCAATAACTATACTAGCATTTGCACAATGTTGACATCTTTATTGTACCCTATGGAATCTACTACACAACAGAGAGAAAAACACTAAAAGCACAACTCTCTTCCCATGTCCAAATACCCCACTCTTGGTCTCTTGTGCCTCACTAGTTTTATCTGGTGATTGATTGTCAGAAAGTCAAAGTTTGCAAAACCCTGTGAGCCACAAGATTTTCCCTTTTGTATTAGCAAGAAAAGTGGAAGCATAAATGTTCAGCTGCTGATTCTGAAACTCCCAGGATCCTAGTTAGCATCATGATTCTCCAAAGCCTGCCAGCTTAGCCTAAAGAGATCCCCTACCTCTCATGCCAACAGTATTTGTTAAGAAGGTTTAGGATCTTATTCCACATCAGTCCTTTTTGAGAGTGTGGTTAGTTTTAGGGGCTCAGAGCATTTAGATCCTGACTAGCAAAGACAGCTTAGATTTTTCTCAAAAGTTCTTGGCATTTCTTCTTCCTCCTGGGTTTATCCAGATCACACATGTATAGAAATCCTGTAGTTATAAATGCCAGAAATATGAGATTCAGGTCTAGATATCTAACTTAATTACAATCTAAATTCATCAGCATTGTTATAGTCCAGAATTGGCTCAAGCTATAATATTTGTTCTTGAATTTTAAAATGTGTGTAAGGTTGCTGTCAGACAAATCACTTCATCTGAAATGTTTGTTAGATTGTATTCAAAATGTTAGACTTTTTTTTCTGTTCTCCTTGTAACCTGGGAATAGGGATGGATAATGCCTGCCCAACCAGCTGTACTGGAGAACAGTCCTTATGCTGTATTTATCCTGTGTTTCATCCTTATTTGTTGCCTCTATGCCTGAAGGTTGTTGCAAGCTATTCCTCACTCATTCCTGTGATGTCCTGGGTATTTCTCTCATTTTTCCACCATTCTGTTTTCTAAAGTCTGGACCTGATTTTTTTTTTGACTAATAATACTAGGTTTATTGTCTTTCTGAAACATCACCAAAAATAAGCAAATAATATCTTCTATTCAAGTTCATTGATTTAGGTGTCTGTTTTTATGCCAGTGTCATGCTGTTTTTCTCATTATGGTTCTATAGTGTAACTTGAGAATGGGTATGGTAACCATTCCAGTATTATTTAATTTTACTCAGGATTGCTTTGTCTATCTAGAGTATTTTGTACCTTCATATGAATTTTAAGTTGTTGTTTTGGGTTTTGTTTGTTTTTCTTCTATTTCTGTGAAGAATGGAGACTGTGCTGGTTAGCTTTAGTTGTCTGCTTGACACACCTGGGAAGAATTGCAGCTATTGAATTGGCCTTGTGGATGCACCTTTGGGGCATTTTCATGATTGCTGAGTGATGGGGCAGGGCCCAGCACACTGTGAACAGAGCCATCCCTAGACAGGTGGTCCTGTGTTGTGTAAGAAAGCAGGTTGAGCATGGCCCAAAGGCGCAAGCCGGTATGCAACGCTCCTCCCCCCATGTTCTGTGCTTCAGTTTCTGGCTTCCCTTGATGATAGGCTGTGAACTGTAAGTCAAATAAATGTTCCTCTTCACGTTGGTTTTGTTCAGTGTTTTAATCATAGCAATAGAAAGTAATTTATGCAACAATTTTGATTGAGATGGTACACATTCTATAAATTGCTTGCGGTAGGATGTTCATTTTCGCAATGTTAACTCTTCCGTGCACTTCTAGTCCTCATGAGCATTTTTCTTGGCTCCTCTGTCATCTTTTCCTTTCAGCTGGGGTGATTACATACTGTAGAGTGCAGTGAGCCTGTCTTCTGTCTGCAGTTTAGCCTTGTGTTTTATTTAGCACTCGCCTCATTTCATGTGTTGCCATTTCAATTTGAGTTTATCTATGTGAACCTGCTTCAAGTTCTCCAGGCTTCTTAAGATATGTGTGCTTTCCTTTGTTTTTGCATTTACGATAGGAACTTAAGACAAGGTAAATGAAGAGACACAGCAATTGTTTTCATTTTTGTTTTGACTGATATATTTATGTCAGAAATTCTTTAATAAAGACACAGAACAAATAAACCTGAAATTAATTAGTATATTAATACAGTTATGGAGACTGTTGGCCCCATACTTTAGAGAAGTAATAAGCAAAATTATGTAAAATAATTGCTACTATTTCAAGTTAGAGATGAATAGACTTTAAAGCATTTAACAGTTTATTTACTTAACCCAATTAATAAGTTACAATTTGACCAAAATTTTGTGTCCCTGTAGGTAATGTCTAATAACAGTAAGTAGAGTGAAAACAGCATATTGGATGAATTGAAAATAATTTTATGTGCACCCAAAATCATATATATATATATACATATATATATGTATATGAACCCTTAATTTTCTATCAATTTTCTGCTTAGGATTATATCTCAGAGAGGTACCTAATCTATGGTAACAACCAAATGTCCATTAGTAAATGAAGAAAATGTGACTAATATCTTTCTTGACTTAACCTTGGGGTTGAGTTCTGATAAATAGACTGTTACTTGAAGATACTGGAAATTAAAAATGAATTTAGTGTTCCTATCCTACTTAGCATACTTGTGAGTCAATATAGTACAATGCAGAAAGCTGTGTTGATCCTAATGTCTGCATGGCTCATGGTATGGTTCAGATGTGCTGTTCATGGTTATCATCAGGAGATAGGATCTAACACCTAAGCCAGGTAAACATCAAAACCCAGAGTTTGGTGGCTGTAATGATGGCTCAGAGTTTAAGATCACTGACTGCTCTTCAGAGGAACAGGGTGCGGTTTCCAGCACCCATATCACAGTTAACATCTTAACTCCAGTTCCAGGGGTTCCCACACTCTCTTCTGACTTCAATGGGCATTGTAAGACATGGGTGCACTTACATACATGCAGGAAGTACACTCTCACATGTAAAATGAAAATAATAAACAAAATATTTTAAGAGAAAGAATGTTCAATATTGTAAATATTTTTTAATATTTTGCATGGAGATTAGTGCACCTGTGTCACACAATGCTCTTGGAGGACAGAAGAGGCTGTTGGAGCCCCTGGAACTGAAATTATGTACAGTTGTTAGCTCCCAGTGGATGCTGGGATTCAAACCCAGGTCTTCTTCAAGAACAGGCAGTGTTCTTACCCACTGAGCCATCTCTCCAGCCCCTAAATAAAGTATTTTTAAAAACAGAGTTCACAGGTCAAGGGCCTTCTGAATGCACACACTTTCAAAACAATGTAAAATTAAATGATGGTTACTTGTACCATTATAAGTCAAAAGTCACCAATTACCTTTTGGGGGACCATTATTTGCCCTTTAAAAGGAGGAAACTATGCAATAAAACACGGTTCTGGTAACTCTAGGTGGTTGATCTCTATAAGCAACAACTATTATGTCAAATGTCATTTATGTGGCTCACAGAATGACATGAGTGATGTCAATTGTGTGAGGTATTTGAAGTTTGCCCACTTGTGGAAAAGAAAAACTCCGTGTCTGTGGGAATTGCTAGGGGATAGGAGAATGGGAAAATAGTATGGTGTTGATCGTTTTTGTAAGTTTTCAGACGCAGTGTCATGGTTGGCTACAGTGTTAATCTTGACACACCTGGGAGAGGGAGCCTGAATTGGGGAATTTGGATCTTGGATTGCCTTGTAGATATGTCTGTGAGACATTTTCTTGATTAAATGAGTGATGGATGAAGGTCCAGCTCACTGTAGCTGGTACCACCTCTGGGTAGGTGGTCCTGGGATGTTTAGAGAAATAGGCTGAGCACAAGTCAGGGAAGTAAGACAGTAAGTAGCATTCCTTAAAGGTGTGCTTCACTCGTGCCTCCTATTTCCTAAGTTGAGTCCCCCCTGGTGTTCCCTCCACAATGGACTAGCACCTGGGAGTTAAAATACAACCTTTTACCTCAGGCTCTTTTTGGTCAGTGTTTTATGAAAGCAATAGAGAAGCAGATTTGAACACATGACATGGATGAGTTCTGGAGGCCCTACTCTAAAATATTCTGCAATCTGCTAGCAACATTGTATTATTGTTGATTTAACTCAGATATCTCATGTTCACTGTTTTTAAGATACCAAAGTTGTTTAAAAATGATATTTTTTTCTTTTAATTATTAATTTTTTATTGTAATTACTTTCTAAATATTTATATCAACTGCTTCTTCTACCATTGCCTTATGCAATTTTAATTAGCTTTAACTTAGGTTTATTATCTTACATGTGGGAGTTGTCTACTTTTCATACTGTCACCTAACACTTTGATTTGGTGACACAGAGGTATTGATAATCACATTTTTGTCCTTGTTCTATCAAAAGTCATTACCTTGTCTATAAAGTTCTTTATGTGTCCATATTATCTATTATGGCCATGAGAATATTTTTATCACCTCAAATTTCATTTTATCATTATATCACTTATCAACCTACTTGTCATTTTTTCTTGTTCTATAGGACAAAATATACCCCAAAAGTATTTAAATATGACAGCATATTAAAGATTCATGCAAAGGAACATTGCCATACAATAGAAAATGAAGCAAAGTGGTTTGTGCTTGTTGATCTGCTGAATTTTTTTTCTTCATCTTGAAGATATTAAACTTATCTAGAAAACTAAGTCAAAACACAACACAACAGAAATAATGGCCATTCACTATTTCAGCCTTTAGGAAAGTCCACTTAACTTACTCCTAAATGGAATAATAATGCTGTCAGCCTCTGAAGGCCCTGAAAAACCTTCCTGGAAAATGTGTTCATTTGGTGTATGCTCAGCATGTTCCCACAGCATATGAACAGTGACAAATTCTGCCATACTTTAATGTACTTCAATGAATGTTGTTGCAATTGTTTGGGATCAGACTGTAGTATAACTGAAGAATACCTGTGCATGTGACAGAGTGGACCACACCTGCTTTCATGAAGGGGTTGTTCATCAGGCTTTGCTGATGATCTGGAATGCTGCTCTCATTCTGTCCTTCTCTGGGAGAACCCCACCCAACCCTGAAACCTGAAGCTCTGTTGCTCCCTATGCTGGATAGCTTTAGTGTCAACTTGACACACCTGGGTTGAGGGATCCTCAATTGCGGAATCTCCTCTATTGGACTGGCCTGTGGCCATGTCTGAGAGGCATCTTCTTGATGAGTGATGTGGGAGGGCCCAGCCACTGTGGGTGGTGCCACCCCTGGGCAGGTAGGCCTGTGCTGCATAAGAAAGCAGGCTGAGCAGGGGCCAGGGGAGCAAGCCAGTAAGCAGCATTCCTCCATGGCCTGTGCTCCACCTCCTGCCTCTAGGTTCCTGCCCTGAATTCCTACCTTGGGCTCCCTGATGAACTGTGACCTGGGAGTTGTAAGCTGAACAAACCCTTTCCTCCCCAAGTTGGTAGTGGTCAGTGTGTTTTGTCACAGCAATGGAGAAACAAACTAAGACACTCCCATATGTAAAAGCTAATGAGTTACCCACCTTTTTCCTTATCAACTCTTACTTCTTATACGATATTGTCATACTGACCTTTTTATAATGAATATCTGTAGCTGATATCCCACACATGAACCTCCAAGTAACTCCTGCCCTTTACTATGAAAACAAAGATCAACTTTGAAGTAGAAAGGTATATTTACCTCTTTCTACACCAATATTTTTGATTGACAAAGCCCCTCAATGGATTTATTACATGTATCTCATGTCTGTTCTCTAGTCCATGACTTGTATGACCCCCTCACCTCTGTTAATGTTCATATGAATAGAGATTATGAAGAAAAACTAATTTTTACTTATGTCATGATACAGAAGTTATTTAATTTCTAATGATATAATTTCTAAAATTAGATTTTGTCCACAGTTCTACATTATCTACTATTAAGCTAACGAATTTTTCAGACTAGTAATTTCTTGTTAGCTAAATTTTGTCTTACTAAATGCTTAACTTTTGAGGATAAGTATGTATGAATAATACATAACTGACTTATGGCATTTAACATGGTCAGTTAAAAAACTGGTAGACAGCCAAAACATTTTTAGCATAATAAAAATTTCCATTGATGTCTTTCATTGTATTCTGTTTCATTCTTTAAGTACTCTAATATGAAATGTCTTATAGTTCCTCAACATGAAATTTAAAAAGTAAAATATCTTCCATCTTGCTAATGAATTAAGAGCTTGCAGAGCAGTCTTTACTAAGAAATGAGGCACTCTCCAATAGTTCATTTTTCCTTTTCCTTTGTTGAGTGAGTAGAGTCTCCTCCTTTTTGACTCTTATGGCTATTCAGAGAAAGAAGTCTTGTCTCTGATGCTCTCATTTATTCCCTGCTTACTTCTTTTCTGACACGGTTGATAGATGTCAGATATTTTATAGTTTTTAAGTATACACCGTTCAAAAAATAGAATTTAAAGAATTCATCATAATTAGAAAGGGTAAGGAGATAAAAAAATGAAAAAATCTTAATATTCATCTTGTAATAAATAAATAAGTATATTTGAAATTGATAAACCATGTAGAAAATATGCTAAAATGAGAGTAGTGTCTTATCACCAGACAGTTGGAAGTATACCAATTAAATTCACTCTTCCATCTTTATAGCATCTGTTCCTGTATTATACTACACTACCTTTCATTTCATACATACAGAGTTGGACAAGAAAGTCCCATCTGAACCTGTCTTGTGTTTATCTGAGCGATCATATGTTAGCCTACAGGCCACTCAATAGCAAACAACACAGACCAAGTAGCTTAAAAAAATAAATTCATTTCTCAAATTTTTAAGTTGAAAATTAAACATCAAATGGCCATTGCCAATGAGCTTATTGCCCTCCTAAACTTAAAATCAAGATCCTATTGTTGAAGACACCACATATTGGCATCATTGAATACAGAGGAAAGCAAACTGGTACATAGCTAGGAGCTAGCTAGCTCTCAGAGCACCTGGCAAGGTATTCCTGTGGTGTGACAGTGACATGAAGGTAATGGAGTTTACCAACCACTTTCAGAGGGGATTTAAGGCCAGCTTCACATGAAGAATTCCATACCAGGCACCGTTATTGGTGCCACATACCCATGGCTAGATAGGTTATAGACTCTAGAATATAGTAACTATCATTGTGCTAATGTACAGATTCATAATGATTTATTCTTAAACCATAGATTAGTGCATATCTCAACCCTCATCAGAGAGGTTTCTTTGGCAATAGGTGGTGATTAACACAGAAACCTATGATTGTTCAAGGTATGGAAAATAAGGACTCTGGAGTGCTCAGCACTAAACAAGAGTCATATATTATACCCTCTCCTCCCTAGATTCAGTGACCACACTGAAGAAGGGGCAGAAAGACTGTTAAGAGCCTGAAGTGATCAATGACAGCAAGGAAACAAGACAGGTACATAGATGAAATCACAGCAGGTGTGACAGCAAGTACAGAACTGCCACAAGCTCAAGGACAAAACCACTGCATGGGTAATGGAGGTAGACATGATACCACAACCTCAGATAAGTAGCTATTGAGAATTCACAGCTTCTGTGATAGTTTTCTTT
Organism: Nannospalax galili; assembly: GCF_000622305.1. Lineage (NCBI taxonomy): Eukaryota > Metazoa > Chordata > Mammalia > Rodentia > Spalacidae > Nannospalax > Nannospalax galili. The sequence goes on from NW_008358517.1 coordinate 678,534, forward strand.
AAGAGAGTATCTCTTAACTGCAGTCTAGTGGCTAGCCATACACCCAAGAGTATATGGGTAACATAAATTGAATTTTATGGTTGGGTGAAAAAGGGAGGAGTTGGGAAGAAATATGATCACAATAAATTGTATGAAATAGACAGACCTAAGAATTTTTTGAAAGAGAAAATAAGGATCAAAAGGACTGGCATATTTATTTCTATAAGATTGGACGTACCTTTTTCCTGGCCTAACCTTTTTCTCTGAATGAATACATAACACTCGTGTTTATTATGGATCATCTTACTTATATGGACCCCTATAACAGCAGATTTATGAACCAATCTAAAGAAATTATTTTAACTCATTCACTTTTATAAACCCCAATTTTAACCTACTTATCTCCTTATAATTTCTCCAAATGTAGTACATTCAAAAGTACTAGGTGCTAAAAGTTTAACATATAAGTTAAAGGTACATAATTCATTCAACTGCGTGTTCCATCAGCATTAATCTATAGAAAGAGATTCATTAGCATATAATGATTCATTATAGTTCATGTCACAAAACAACTAGCATGATCATTTTGCTCTTTTTTTTTTCACTAAAATCTGTCCTTTTATTTTATGTTTTGTTAAAAAATCTTTATTGATGTTATGTTAGAAAATTAAAATATATTGGTTACATTTCTGTTGCTGCGATAGAAATACTGACTAAAGCAATTGATAGAGAGTTTATTTGCACTTATGGTTCCAAAGACACAAGAGTCCATCATGGCAAGGGGGCATGGCATCAGAGGTGGCTGGAGGAGGGGCAGAAGCTAGTCTCTACATCTTCAAGCAGGCACAGGAAACAAGAGAGTGACTCAAGATCAGTGAAGGCTTAAGAACTCTCTAAGCCCATCCCCTGTGATGTGCTTCCTCCAGGATAGCCACACCTTCTAAGACCCCCAAAAGCAGCACCACCAACTGGGGACAAAATGTCTAAATACTTGGAGCCTATGGGCGACATTTTCTTTCAAATCACCATATTCTACCCCCTGGTCCCCATATGCTCATGACCATATAAAATGCAAAATGCATTTAGTCTAACCTAAAGGTTCCCATAGTTATTACCAGTCTCAATACTATTCAAAAGTCCACAGTTTAAAAATAAAGTACCTTCTGAGACTCAGGGGACTCTCTTAACTATAAGCCCCTGTGAAATCAAACGACAAATTACATACACCCAGCATACAGTGGAAAGGAATACACATCACCATTCCAAAAGGGAGGAATGGAGGCACAGTGAGGAAATACTGGACTGAAACAAGACTGAAAACTAGCAGGGCAAACAAAAGGCCTTCCAAAAGGCTTAGATGGCTCAGTCTCTCCAGCTTTGCTTTGTGAACCATTTATTTCTCTTGGGCTTCTACCACTTCCTGTGTGCAGGTCTTCTTGGCAGATGCCTCACAGCTCTAGCATGATGAATGTCTTCTTTGAGTCTCCATTGCCAACCAGGCTTCACCTTCATAGCTTCACAAAATGGCCTATCAGGGCCTTCTTTATGCAGGCCCTGGCTCATGCTGCCTGGCCTCAGTGTCTCTCTGAAACCACAGAGGAAGAACTGATGAACGCTTCACTGTTGCATCTCTCATGCCTCTAAACCCAGACCCAGGTGAAGGGCACTGAGAAGTTGAACTGCAAGTTTGGGATGGGTCCTAGACTGCTTTATCCATTTAAGAAGCTTTTCTCTTCAGTAGCCCCTACAGCATTTTCCTTTCACAAGTTGGAGGCTTAGCTGGGTGTGGTTTTGCCCTGGAAGTGCAAGCTCCATTGTTTAAGTACAAATCTCTAGACCTCGCCTTAATTATTTTAATCTCTTATCAAAGGATCATCTCCAGCACATTTATTTTCTCAGTGCTCTTTTCAATCCAAACTGCACATTCTATATTTCTTTCTGCCCCATTTTCTCTTTTTCACTGTAGAGCTGCATAATATTCACAATAGCCACACCACCATTTCTGTTAGGCTGTCTTGAAATTTCTCCTTCCAAAGAAATTAGTCGTTTTCAACTTAGTCTCAGACAAGCTTTTTGGCTGTGGGCAGACTCCAGCCAGACTCTTTGCCCAAATATCCCAAATGCTGCTTAAGTCCTTATTTCTCTCCAGAACTACATTTTTCTCAGCACTACTTTCTTCCAGGTGCCTACTAGAATGGCCTGTTAAGTTTTGCTTATAGAAATCAACTGCTTTTCTAGCCCAAATTTCCAGTTTTCCACATTCTTCCAAAACCCCACATGGTAAGGTTCTTCATAGCCAACACCCCACTTTTGGTACCAATTACTGTATTAGTTACTTTTCTGTTGCTGTGAAAGAAACACTGACCAAAGCAACTTACAGAAGAAGAATTTATTTGAGCTTAAGCTTCCAAGGGCAAGAGTCCATCCTGATGTGGAAGCATGGCAGCAAGGTGGAGGTGGCTGGATGAGGGGCAGGAGCTAGACTCTACCTTTACAAGCAGTCACAGGAAACAAGAAAGCATCTTGAGGTCACAGGAGGCTAAAGATCTCTCTAAGCCTGCCCCCTGTGATGTGCTTCCTCCAGGATAGTCACACCTTCTATGACCTTCCAAAACAGTGCCACCAACTGGAGACAAAATGTCCAAATGCTTGGAGCCTATGGGGAACATTTTCTTTCTTTCTTTCTTTCTTTCTTTCTTTCTTTCTTTCTTTCTGTAAATGGGGTACATCGTGCCTAGTGTTGCCTTGAGCTCAGTCTTTTTTTCTTCTTTTTTTATTGAGCTTTTAAAATTCCACACATTTCCCACTCAAATCCAGACCCCTTCCCCCATCCATGCCTCCCCCATTCCCCCACTGAACCCTATGCACTCTTCCATACATGCTGAGTCCTGTTCCTTCTGGTGTTTGTAACCCAAATGTCCCTCAATGTATATATATCCACTGGAGTCTAGTCAGACCATCCAGTGGTTGTATGTAAGTTACACTCTTCCTCATCTAGAAGCAATCAGTCTTAAATAGTTCTCAATCTAGTGATGGTCCACCACCTATTTCTCACTTCCCCTTTAAGCCCTTGTTTAAGTGAGCTGTCATGCTGACATGTGTCGTACATTTAACACTACCGTTGCCACAGGCTCACATGAGCAAGCCTCCATTGGCCTGGAAGCCTCCATTTCCTTGTGTTCATGAACCAGTCCTAGCTCTTATAATTTTTTTCCTCCTCTTCCACAATGGTCCCTGAGCTGTGGGTGGGTGAGATTCCATATAGAAGTCCCATCCTACATGCTACAGTCTCTTTTTCTCTAAAACTTGGCTATTTGTGGCCTTCTGTGTGTATCACGCTCTGATATACATGGATGCCGCACTGGTGAGAGTTGAGGGGTGCATTAAGCCCTCTCTCTCCACCCCCTATTCTGCTATGTTACACGAGTCTTGGTTCTAAAGGTTCCTTTGTAGATGTGTCACCTAGTACTGGGCATCTCACAGTTACTTGTTCTCTGTACCTGAATAGTTGTGCAACTCTGAAGTAGCCTCCATGTGTTGCAAAAAGAAACTTTTTTAATGAGTGCTGTATGGCAAGCTTATCACTCTAAGGGAGGTCTCTTCTATCTGACACTATGTTCCCTTCCAAGAAGCTCCTAGGTTTATATATGCATTAATGTTCAGACACTCTATGTGCATTTCTCATATGGTTTCTAGGGCATCACTTTTCACTCTAGGTTTCCTAAGCTCCCAAGATTCACTCATTTCTATTCTTTTTCACCCACCCAGCCTCCCTCCTCCCTCCCTTCCTAGTCACACGGCACATATTATCTCCCCTCCCCGCCAATACTGCCTAACTCCCTCCATCTTTCCTTTCCTGTCTTCCCTTGTTCCCCTCACATTATGGTCCGTTGCAAGCTTCCCCCTTCTCTCCTCCCTGCCACTTACTCCATCATCACATGAAGTATGGTAGTAAAATTATAATATCCATTCAAAAGAAAAGCAATTTCTTTGAAATAATATTTTCATTTCTCAGCTAATTAATATAATGTTTAGAATGCCTACAATAATGCACCATAATCATTCTCTACAAAGCTTCCTACTCTTTTGGTAAACATGGAAATAAAAATATTAAATAAAAGAAAATTTTAAGCACTGTACAGCAAAAATACAAATTGCTATTGCAATTTTACTATGTGATAAAGTGTAAGGTAAGGTAATAATTTACAAATAATAGATTTCAGCCCCATAACCATACAGAATCTTTCATTAATTTTAATATTTCCTATCAATCACCTCAGTGAGATAAGTATTATGATTCAAGATAACAGATAAGAAAAATTAAATTTAGCAAGTTTAAATACCTCCCTAAAGTTACATATCTGTTGCTTCCTGAAAAATAATATGAACCTATAATTGTTTCCCTTCAGAAACAGAATATTTAAAGTCATACAAAATGTATTCAATGATTAATTTCTAAAATACATTCAATCCATCCATCAAAAACCTTATATTTTAAGAGATGCTACACTTCAGATCCTGCCCTTTCCTTTGTGCTGTTCTTCCCTTATTTTGCAACAATATATACTTGTAGTTTCAGCCATCAATCATTAGAAACTGCAGCCCATCTTTTCCTGAGAGAAGACAATAAAAACACTTGAGGTGCTTTATGGAATTCAGATATTGGCACGTTTTGCCACTGTACCATCAGATTACCTTGGTCTTTTTCCAGTACCCATCTAGAGACTACTTTAGCTTTTGTGCCTGGAGTCGCAACCTAAATATATGGCAGGCTTCTTTTGCTCTTTCTTCACACTGTTTCTTCAACAACTGGAAATAATTTGGTGTTCATTTTCCTATGCTTGCCTTTAATAAATGCTATTCAAAATCCAAATTCAACATTTTTGTTTAATCTTTAGGACTATGTATGGAACCTGTTATTTCAATCAAATTCCTATGTCTAGGCATGTCAGTTGTTTTTAAGTTACTCTTATATTACTGCTTCTCTATTTTAAATTTCTAATTAAACATAAAATGATTATTTTCACAGAGTTTCATACACAGTGTGTAGGCATAAGTGTATAGTTGCTAGGTGCATAGCATGCCCTGAAATAAGAGAGAAATTTCTTACAGCTTTTTTGTACAGTCATAATATTTGGATGTGGTCAAGATTTATTATGTTGACAAATATTTTTGCAGCTAATTTTCATCAGCATCTGAAGTTGACATTTCTAACTATTAGGGATGATTTTATGCAACATCAAATAAGGATTTGTCTTCATCATATTTTGAATCAAACCATAAATACAGAATATTCATATTAAAGATACCTGGAAATTAGAAAAGTAAAAGCCAAAAAGGTGCATTTTATGAACACACTGAGCATTATCTACATTATCTTATGTTTAAAGATAACAGACATTTTATAGTTTTATTCAAGACAGACACACTGACTTTCTGATTTTTAATTTATTGTTTTTATTTTGTGTATGTGTGTTGCTTACATATATATACATACATATATATATATATATATATATATATATATATATATGTACACACAAGCATGCCATGCTGGGTAGGCCAGAAGGGTGTGTCGGATTCACTGCTACTGGAGTCATGGAAGGGTATTAGCATCTATAAGTGTGCCAGGACCCAAACCTGGGTTCACTGTAAGAGCAGCCAGTGCACTTAACCACTGAGCCATTTTTCCAGTCAAAATATTTTGTTTATTTACTTATTTAATTTTATGTGTATGAATATTTTGCCCACCTGTATGTATGTGCATACATGCAATGCCCATGAAGGCCAAAAGAGGGTAGCATCAAATCCCCTAGAATGGGAGTTTTGAATGGTTGTGAGCTGTGATGTGGATGCTGGGAACCGAACCCAGGTCCTCTTCAAGGGCAGTAAGTGCTCTTAAACACTAAGCCATCTTTCCAGCCCAAACACTGACTTTTTCAAAGCAAATAATAATATATGCCACTTTTAACATGACGTCATCATAAGTAGCTTATGTAGACATCCAGAAAATACGGAGTATTGACAGAATTCCTCATTGCCTGAATGAACCATGGTGGACATTCTGACAGGTTCTGCCATTCAGTGTTATAGGAAAAGTTTTGAGTGTGGGTCAGTATTTCAGGGCATTATAGGAGAAATAGGACATGTAATTTTATAATGTCTTATATACATTGAAAACTAATCTCATACCCTTATTTGTAGGTTATTTACTAGAAAAGCATCAAGCTCTGTAAGAAAGATACCATGGGCATTGAAAGCAGTAGGGTTTACATTCAGAGAAGCACACCTGTGGTAAGCCCCAACTAGTCATTATTATTTTGATATTTTCTTTCACTTAAACTACAGTGAAAATAGTGTAATCACATTCTACAGCAACTTCTTATCAATGTCTGACATTTTTTGGAATTACCACATCAAAATTTCATATATTAGGTTTAAGACATGAGTTATAAATAGAGTATTTGCTTAGAAAGACTTAGATTCAATCCTCATTACCACAATATATTAATTTTAAAAATTCAAGCCCAATTAAAACATATTTGTATTTATTATTTGTATGTGTGTATGAATGTATTGCTTGAATATGTGTAAGTGCACCTGTGTCAGCAATACCCACAGAGGGCAGAAAGGCATTAGGTCCCCTGAAACTGCAGTTAATAATGGTTGTTATCCACCATGTGGGTGCTAGGAATCAAACCCAGCCCTCTGCTAGAGCAGTCAGTGCTCTTAACCATGGAGACATCTCACCAGTCCCCCCAATTTTTGTGAAAATGACATTTAATTGATCACTGTATACTTTGTTTTAGTCATTTTGATAATTGCAGTGCTCTCTCCACAGTCCCTTATGGAATTCGTGCCCTCAAAGTAAAGATGTTCATCTGTTAATAAACTTAGCTCAAGAGAGCATTCTCTTTCGGAAAAAGTGGAAGAGTATGTGGCATTAAGGCATCATTTTTTTCATTGTCTTTTAAGACAGACGTAGAAAGAGTTCAATTTGTACGGAATTTTAAAAGTCAAATTCACCACTGAGAGTATGGTGAGGTTCTTGAACCTTAATTAAATGTGGTATTATGACATAAATCTTTTATGACATAGCAACATTGTAAATACAAATTTTCTTCATTAGAGTATCTGGAGTTTTAAAACCTGAGTTGTGTTTTCTTACTTACAATTTCTTCGTTAGAGTGTCTGGAGTTTTAAAATCTTAGTTCTGTTTTCTTATTTAGTTTTAGTTTTGAATCGGTACCTATGTACTGTTAACCCATAAAGAACTCAGAACTCAGCATGACAGTGTGATTTACCTGATACTATACAAACTTCACCTTCTCTCTTTCTTCTTCTTTTTCCTTTTAAAGTATTTATTATTTATTTACAGTTACTTTAAGACAATATCTCCCTGTATTCCCAATTGGTCTGGACTTACTGAGGCTGTATAGACAAAATGCTGGGATTAAAGGCGTGTGACACTATGCCCAGCATATTATACTACACCTTACAGCTCATGTAAAACACCTGTTGCTGACAGATGCTTTTGGCTCCTCAGTACCAAACACATTTCCACAAATGCACTGCGTAATTAGTATTCACTGTATTTCTATTTTATCCAATATTTCTATATTGCATTTATTTTATAACATTTCAATCACAAATATAAATATCTGAGATATCTTTGTAATGCAGCAACTTTCCTATTGATAACTGACAATGAACTAATACGCAAAGATGTATTTAACTGATGAAATTTTAACCTAAATTGATTTGCAAAATGATAATAACTTTGGAACTTTAACACTACATCAAATATACATGCTCGCTTCTTTTGAATGAAGGTATATTATCTATAATTTAGTTGAAACAAAAGCAGAATTAAAATGAACTAACTTATAAGTTCAGTGTAAAAGGATCATCGGCATATTTAACTTTCAACTCTCATATGTCTGTTCTAGCATGCTATCAAAATTGTATTTTCAGGAAACTTTGAAAAACGGTGCTACATTCTTACAGAGACTTCCTAGGGCTTTCTGGAACATTCTTTGTTATACTGGTAGAATAAGCTCATTGTAAAGAGCCAATCTTCCTTTCATTCTGTGTATAGTCTGATATTTATGCTAATGATGCTAATCACATGACTTTATAGCCACTGGGTAAAAAGTCTTTTAAATTGTTATTTACGATTTTTTAATTTAAATTAATCTCATTTTACAGAGATATAATATTTAGGAATTGTGACTATAAAGCGGTGCACTTTTATATTACATATATATACTCATTATGTGGTGTGTAAGTCAGGTAAACCATATTTAGTTCCCGGAGAATTTATCTGCAGTTCTTGGTAACAAGACCCTATATTTCATTTTTTTTCAATATATTTTTATTGAGTCCTTTTTTGAATTTTGTACAATAGTTCTTAATAAAATTTAGATGTGCCCTCCCCCATTCACAACTCCCAACCCCCTCCCTCCATCAGACTTCATGAATTCTGTCATATGTGTTAAATTCTTATCTGGTCAAGCAATTGTACCCAGATGTCCTTCACTAGATTCATGCACTGGAGTCTAGTCAGCCTATCTAGAGATCTTAAAGATATATTCTCCCTTTCTCAGCCTCAGCAGTAATCAATTGCCAAGAGTTCCCAGGTTATGTCAGGTTATTGCCACACATTCCCCTACCTCTACCATGGGACCTTCTCTTTTAAAAAAATTATTGAGCTTTGGTACATTTCATACAACTGTTCATAATGAAATTTAGACACCCTCTCCCATCCATACCCCCACTGCAGACAGACCCCATGCATTCCTCCGTACATATTAACTCCTATCCAGTCAAACATTTTTACCCACTTGTGCTTCAGTGCAAATTCATCCACTAGAGTTTAGTTAGTATAGCTAGAGACCATAAGTATGATGTACTCTTCCTCACCCAGTAGTAATCAGTCTCCAACAGTTCCCAGACTAGGGCCATCCCACTGCCCAATTCCCTCTCTCCATTCTGAGCCTTTGTCTGATTGAGTTGGCATGGGTCTTGTGCTAGATGCCACCATGGCTGGAAGTTTTCATGTGTAATCTCCCAGTGGTCTGAAAGCTTCTGTTTCCCTATTTTCATGGACCAACCCTGGTTCTTACAATCTTTCCACCTTCTCTTCCACAATGGTCCCTGACCATGGGTTGCTGAGGTTTAATATAGGAGCCCTATCCAGGGCCACATACTCTGCAGTCTCTTATTCTTTAAAACTTGGCCCATTGTGGCCTTCTGTGTGCATCACACTCTGTTGTATAAGGAAGCTTCACTGGTAAGAGGTGATGGATGCACCTCACTAGTTCTCTCTATACCTGTTCTGCTATGTTCCATGAGGCTCAGACATATCTAGTGTAGATATATCACCTAGGACTGGGCATCTCTCAGACATATACTCTCTGTGTATGACCAGTTGTGGAACTCTGTAATAGCTTCAGTTTTGCAAAAAGAAGCTTCCTTGATGAGTCTTATGTAATATAATTGTTTGTAAATATAAGGATTTATATTTAGCCTATGGTAAGAAATTTTATTTGTCTAGAGATATACCAGAAATAGTTTTCTCTAGGATCTATGACCTCTCCAGCCATGTCTTTCTGCCATGCTGGGCCCTTTTCTGATTGAGTTGGCATGGGTATTGTGCATGCCATCACCATTGCTGCAAGTTCACATGAGCAAGCTTCCAGTGGCCTGAAAGCCTGTTTCCCTATGTTCCTGGATAACCCTGGCTCTTACTATCTTTCTGTCCTCTCTTCCACAGTGGCCCCCTAAGTCATGGGTGGGTGAGTTTTAATATAGAACTTCTATGCAGGGACTTGCACTCTGAACTCTTACTCTCTGAAACTCAGCCAGCTGTGGCCTTCTGTGTGCCTCTGTGGGATAAAGAAGCTTTGCTGGTGAGAGATGAAGGATGAGCAGGGAAGTGCAATTTATTATCTTATCTGTATTTAATGTTCTGTGTAACAGAACACCAGAGCTTCTTGTTCCTATTTAACTGGACCTTTGTAAGCATTCACCCAGAGGTCCACTTCTTCACTCCTTTTCTGGCCTCTGTTTACCACCATTCTACTCTCAACTATGACACCAAGTTTTGCAGATTCCACCAAAGGTGGAAGAGTAAGGTTCTATGTTACTTACTGCTCTGTGCTAGCTTGTTTCACTTTACATAAAGGTCTCCATTCCTTCCATTTTATTACAGATTAGAGGGTTTAATTATTTTTTATGACTAAGTGATATTTATTCCCCTGTATAGATTTGCTCAGTTTTCTCTGTGATCATCAGTTCATTTTACACTTTGAATATTTTATTTCTTAGCTACTGTTAATAATGCTGATGCAAACCTGAGAGTCCAAATATGTTTTTGTATCAATTTTTAGAATAATATAGCAAATTACATTTTTCCTTTGTTAATATTAAGAATAGAAGGAAAAAGTCAAATAACCTCCTCAAATATAAATACATATGATAGGAAAGGCATAAATCAATTTCTTGAAACCAAAGACAGGTTTGCTTTAAAAAATGCATCTCTAAAGTTTTGGTCACTCAAATTGTAACAAAGCATATTGCCTTTCATAAAATATGAAAAAATTTAAGGGAAATTTGCAATATAACAATAATCCAATTAGTTTATTTAATCTAAATTTGATAGCAAAATTGCTATTTGGATTTTATTCTTGTGACATTTATTACTTTATTTTTACTTTT
>NW_008358517.1:689322-690944 GCF_000622305.1 Nannospalax galili
TCCATTTTGCAACCTCCCACAAAGTTCATGCCATGGTAAAATAAATTTATCTTAAAATTAATTTTGCAACCCACCTACTCCTATTTGTGCTGTCTATATACTTCTGAGCATGTGGCCATTCCAAAGAGTGTTGTCGACCCACTAAGTATGCTGTTCTTCCACAAGAAGCTGTGTATTGCCCATAATGCCACAGTTAGTGGTAGGGGCTCATGAACACCTTCCCACCTCATGCTAGACGGTTGATTGGCTTGATTTTCTGCAGGTCCAGTGTGGATGAAGCAGCTTCCTTTTCAGTTATTCGGTTACAGTCTTCTACACAGTTCTACAAAAGTGCACACTTTTTTATGAATTTGGATTAAGTAATGTCAGCTGGGCAATGATTCTTGTCACTTCTTAAATGATTGCCTTATACAATTATTTAAAATGTAGCATAACATTTAGAAGTACTAAAATAATACGTATTGTCAGTAACATGGGGCCCATTTGGTATGCTCCTGTTCAGTTATTCAAACCAAGTGAATACAAGTGAAATATATTTCAAAAATTGAGAAGGGAGAGAGGGAGATAGGGAGGGAGGAGGGGAGGGAGGGAGGGAAGAGGAAAAATTAAGGTTTTGGCAAAGAGACTGGAAGAATTTAAAAGATAAATTTTTTTCTATGCAGTTTTTCATTTGTTTGTTATCTGATACATACACGAGAATACAAATTTGTACTTCTTTACAATGTTATATCTGAAACAGATACATTTTGTGTCACTGTAAATATTTGGGTTGTATAATGTGAGTGAATAATCAAATGTACACATTTTGTAAATCATTTATAAATGTAGTTCCAGACATAATGCTCCCTTCCACATTCACAGGAATTAGCACTGAAAGCTGTCTTTTCCAACAGGCAGAAGGCAGCCCTCCTCTCACTGCTGAATGCGTCCCTTGTTTGTTTCCTTGCAAGTGTGTCTATACATAGAAAATAAGGATAAAAAAGTCAAATTAAGATTACATTTCTTAATTTATATCCAGGAAGGGAAAAATTAAGGTCTATGGACCAAATAAATTAAAATAAATGGAACACTCTCTATATTCTTAAATAATATGTTCTTAGTCACACCTCAGGGACGTTATGGGATGAATCGCTAGTGAAAATTAAAATGATTCTATTTATATTAAAATCCATGTTCTGAGAGCAGGTGTATCCTGTAGAACTTGGATGTACAATTATTTGTTGTCTTAGTGGTCTCTACTGTGTCAGAAAAACTTTTTCATTATTTAAGTGATGCTGTACTAGGAGAATACTGAATACATGGAAATCTTTATTTTGCTTACTGATCTCAGTCCTCGGTTTTACTGCATGTCTCATCTCAACTCTGATTTCCACACAGCATATAATTAATCCCTACATTTTACCCCTTGAGATAAATGAAGTATTCACATCCAAGTATTTCAAACCTGTCAAGAAGGTTTAAGGACTGCAGTAGAAAGATGAAAACAGCAAACATAAAAAGGAATATACCAGTTTATAAGACCAGAGTAACTGAAAGGAAGAAAATTCAGAAAGGCTAGAGAAGGAGCCTTCTTTTTAGTTATTCTGAAATTGAAATTGTAAGGTAATAAATTATATATATAT
>NW_008358517.1:690973-704540 GCF_000622305.1 Nannospalax galili
TATATGATAAATGACATTACAATGTGAGGCTTTTCATGTACAGGGTCCAGTATGGTCTCACAAGCACCATATTGGTAGTAAACCAAAATAAATATAAACTACCACATCACAAGTGCTTTATTCTAATACCAAGAAAAGTGTCCCTGTTTCCTTAGTGTTAAAGGTTTACTTTAAAAGGTGGTCTACTAATTAAATTTACTACATTTCAAGACATTTAATTGAATAGAGGGTCTATACGCAAAACTGAATGTGTCTGTCATTGTGGATAGATAAGCTTAGGTAATTAATACTTATTGTTTGCATAACTATTTTTAACATTTTTATTTATGATATAGTATTCTAAAGTTAATTTTTCAGAAATGTCTTCTTTATCTTGAGGTATATTTTTATATTTTAATACATTTGATTAATGATTTCTGAGAACAAGTCATCAAAATACTGAATTTATCTAAGCAATGCTAGAAAGAGCTAGACAATTTAATGGTACCCATGATTCTATATGAAAATAAGAGGTTTCAGCTACTGGATCTTATTTAAGTGATGGGGGCTTTTTTGGAGCTCTGTTTCTTAACTCTCATGGTTCAGAGCACCTACCTTAAGACTTAGCTTCCTCTGATAGGGAGGAAACCAGACAACCCCTGGTCCCACTGCTTGGTGGCTTCTCATGGATACACTGCTCTCTGAATTCAGACTTCATTCCTGAAGTGAGCTTACTTTCACTCCATAAGGTCTGTGAAGGATGTTTCTCTAACTCTTGATAATTTTAGCTTCATTAAACCTGAGTTGGGGCAGTTGGGTGTAATGTCTGAAGACAGACATAATTGAGTCAAAGGCACTTTCAATTTGCTCCTAAGTATTCAGCAGAAGGATAGGGACTTAGGATGTCTATACATTAGTGTTTTTGTGTGCATGCAGTTCTGAGTATATCATAAGGTCCTTGACAAGCATGACGTGATGCAGACTGCAGGTATTGCACTCAGATAATCAACATACATATTTTCTTGTTGCTGGGATGCTTACTATGTTTTTTAATATAGTTGGTAGAATTTCTAAATTTAGTAAGTACATAGTCACATGTACTTTGTGTTGTCTAAAAAGAATTTTATTAAGCCTTTTATTAGAATTTAAGTGCTAATCAATTTAGGGGTATATTCAGAAGACTAAATGCTTTCTGTTGGGTCTCTTTTCCTGGGATGATGTGAACAAACATCTATTAACTCTAGACAGGGAACCAAAGAGAGACAAAACGAGCATTTCAATCTAAGTTCAGCTCAGTGAAGCACTGAATTTATTGAGAATACTTACAAGGATATGGTTAAGGTTTCTTAGAGGAACATAGGCGGTCTAAAGACATCTTTGTTACTGAAAAGCCTACCCAGCATGGGCAGTGACACATAAAACTTTCTATATGGAGTATATTATACCACTTGGAACCAGGGTGTTGGGGATTCACTTCTCCCTAGCAGTTATTTATTGCTTCTAATATGTGGAGAGGGGCCTTGTGAAACTTATAAGTTTCAAAACTTTCTTAACCCTAAGTTTTGCTTACTTCCTAAATTTTAAGTGCTTCTGACATCCCTCTAGGAGGAAATATTTCCATATGCAGGAAAGAGCTACATAAAGCTTTGAAATTAATGACACTTTGCCAGTTAGGCCAACTGACTTCTTTATTCAAAATTGGAGCACTTAAGTCCAGAATGTCCTGTTTATTAATTTTTGATTAATGTACTATTTGCTACAGACAGAGAAAAAGCAGTCAAACAATATTTGGACTGACAAGAATTTTCTTTTGTATGGGATTCAGAAATTGTAAAGTTACATTCACAATTAAGAATTTGAATACAAAGGTGAAATCCACTGAAAATTAAAAATGAGGTGAAGAAGTTTCATAGAGAGAAAAATAATTTCAGTCTGAGAAACACAGAATGTTTATTTCATCAAAAGACTTTTTTTTTTTTTTGAACTCACTGAGTTTTTTTTTTAATTATAAAAAGAGGATATGAAGTTAGGAGGGAGGGATGATGGGAGTGTTCCTGAGTGGAGTTGGAAGAGAGTGAGGGGTAGGTAGATATGATCAAGACATATCATATAAATGAATAAGTTTTAAAGATTACATTTTTAACAATAAAAAAATCCTCAGTCTGTCTCCCAGACAACTACCAACTTCAGCATAGCTTAGCTGCTGCTGATACACTTTCTTATTGCATATTTCAGTTCTTGCATTAGTGGAAGAAGACCAAGACTTCCTATTTGGTGGGAAGGACATTTCCCTCTAATATTTGTGAAAGCTGAACAAACATTTGAAAAAAACCCTCTGCCATTTACAGAGAAATTTTTCTAGCAACCACCCTTGTTTTACAGATGAAGGAACTAAAGTTTAAAAAGGACCGATGACTCCTCAACATGAGCAGCACACATATAACCACAGGGTTTTTGTTGTGAAATCTGCTTCCCAATTTTTATGCATGGCTGCAGAATTAGAAGCTCTAAGACTGATCCTAATACCTTCTGTCTATGATATTAGTTCAGCAGAGCTTATCTCTATAGGCTAGACAGGAAGAGAAAAAGTGGGTTTAATTAAAATGTCTCAGTAAAGTGGACTAGACAGAGCTCCAAACTGCTGCTGCCTTTCCGTCCCTCTGTCTGTGCCTAATGCCCAGTCCTTAACACTGATGCACTGTGATGGAATGCCAACTGTTAACTGTCAACTGTTAATGGTTAACTGCCCAGGTTGCCCATGCTGATGTCAGGCCTCATCATGTGACTCATTTTGGCCAATAGAATGTGAGCCAGCAGTTGAAGCATTGGTATTTCTTTCTTCTCTCTTCTTGCTCGCCATGAGACAGACCAGCATCTTCTAGAAAGAGGCTTTTTGCCTTGACTGGGTCCAATAGCAAAAAAAAAAAAAAGATATCAAGCAAGCTGCAGTCAACCTCAAGGAATGTGTCTGAAAGTTGTGCTGTGAGCCACAGCAGATTTCAGCCTATGCCAATAGAGTACAACACTAATGTCTTTATGTTGAAAATATTTATCAGCTCCACAGGACACTGTGCTCCTTGGGAACTCTTGGGAAATCCTGCTGCTAGAGTTGTAGTCCTCCATGTCCCGATAGCTCTAAGGGGCTTGGTGCTATATGGAAGGACTCCCCTTCTCAGCAGGGGGCCTCCTTATCTCTGCCTGACTTACCTGGAAAGTGCCACCAAGCACGGATGCCTGACCTTATTTGGAACATGACCTTTGGCATAGTTACCTGAAGTAAAAACTACCCCCAGGTTTTTTCTATATGATAATTAGGCATTGCCCGATAGTCGGATGATAGGAGCCTTCTGCCACATGTAAATAAAGCATGCTATGAGCACCTATCAGCTGAGGCTTTGGCTACTGCCTCCATACTATATTTTCCCTGACCCCCACTAAATAAACAGAGCTGTTTCACTGAGTCTGGAGCTGTTTGTATCACTGAACCTGCCTCCCCAGAAGGGCTTTCTTCCATCAGTGCTCACTGGCCGTCCTGACCCCATTTGTCGCTTCTGCTCCCTTTGTCCTCATGGACCGGTGGCCAATGACCCACGAGGGAAGGGAGAACCCCACAGCTGGCACCCAACATGGGGCTCCTGGAATGTGTAGAGTTTGTGAGTATCCCCTCTCCCCAAGAGGGTAGCAGCAGCTTTGCCTTAGCCATCCCACCCTTGAGGATTGGCAGTCTCTCCTCTTTTTCCTCCTTTTATTTTCGGTCTGAGTCTTCACATAGGACCGTTAAAGACAAAGGAGCAATTGAGGCTTTCTGATCAGGGCTACCCCCGATAGCCAAAGGCTCTTAGCCCTCTTAACGGACCCTGACTGCCTGCACAGGTGTAGACAAGACCCCCTACCTATACATCTTTCTAATGCAAAAACCCGGTAACGCAACGACCAGTTAATTGCTCTTAGAGCAGTTGCCAGATTTCTTAAATTTGTGGGCAGGCTTGCACTGTGAACTCTGTGAAATCACCTGAGGTTTGATCCCAGGCATGTTCCCCTAGGAATCAGCATTTCACTCCCCCCTTTTCCTTTTCTATGTTGAACAACACCCCAAGAAACAAAATCCCCAAAGTTCTAAGGGATTTTTATACAAGCTTTGAAGTCAATTTCTAAAATAACAAGTTGACTTCAAAAGACTTTTTTTGAGAATATAAGGTCAGACAAGTTTAAATATTTAGCAATGGGCTTGATTCTTTGGCTTAGCAATAAGAGTATTAGCTGTTATCTGGGAATAATGCTCAAAATGTAAAATGTTTTAAAAACATTTTGAATTGTGGGAACAGCCTCGTGAAAAACACTTGGGTAGAGTTGACTTGATGCATGTCAGTTCCTCCTATATTCTGTAGCAATTGCTTACTGTGTATTTCCTAAGGGACTTTCAGCAATTTATATTCAGCATTTACTACAGCATGTAGTACAATTATATCTTCTGTATAAGTAGGGATTAATGGGTAAAGCACTTTGGTGCAAGCATGCAACCTGATATTGAATTGCCAGAACTCACATACAGCCTAGTATGATAGCTCATATCTTTCCTACAGTAAGGTGGGAAGCAGAGACAGGAGAATCCTCAAGGTTGTCCCAGCCTAGTGAACACAATGGCAAATCACAAAGACCACATCTCAAACAATGTGGAAAACAAAGACCAAAATATGAGATTATCTTGTGACCTCACACATGCCCTGACTTGTATGCCCACACTTACATGAAGATACATGCTTACATATATACATTATACACACATTAACATAATAGAATAAAAAAAATCTTCATAGAGTGAATGAATGTCAAATAAATTTTATGGTCTATAAGGCTATAAGTGATGGTTGAAGAATATTGGGAATAAATGTCAGCCTTCGGCTCTCTTCAGTTCTCCTTAGTACCTACATGTCTAAAATAGTAACAGTAACAGTAAGAGTAGCAGTAACAGTAGCAGAGCATTGAGAATGAAAACCAGGGAAACCCATTAACTAACATAGATTAGTACAGCTATCCCTAACACAAGAGAGTAATGAACAGATGATGATGGTGGTGATGAAAATGGTCCGTTAGTGAACCAAAAGCAAAATTTCTGTGTTGTCCTCTAGAAGGATAGCATAAATGTCTGTGTATCCTACAGAGAAAGGCATTGATAGAACTGCAATTCCATTAAAGTTTTCTAAGTCATTTTATCTTCTATTGTCACATTTCCTTCAAATTTAATCTGTTTACTCAAATATTTGGGATTACAATCCTGCAATTTAAGTACATTGAATATAGGTTTACTTCAACTAAGGCACCAAGACATCAATTTACCTATTTAGCCATAAGGAAAATCGATAAGCAAATGCTAATAATAAATTTTTACTCTCTTTGTACATTGAATTTTAAGTTATTTAATTTTCATAGAATGTTACTTTTGCTTCTGTTTCTAACACAAAAGTAATTGCCAAATTAGTAAAAGCCTCTTGATTCATTACTAGCCAGATGAGGAGAAAATGCAAGATGCTGCCAGCTGCTCAGACGCAGCATGGAATGTTGGTGACTGATGTCACACTTTCCAAAATTGAGCTGGATTATATTTTAAATCTTCTTCAATAAGGCCCCTATGCTGACTTTTCACACACTTTGATGAGAAAATAATTAAGATAATATTAACCCTCAGAAAAGATTATATATTAATGTTGCATAATACATAAATAAAGGAGAATCTAGGGCTATAAAGATGGTTTAGTGGTTAAGAACAACTGCTTGTTCTTGCAGAAGACCCAGGTTTGAATCCCAGCACCCACATGGCAGCCATCAACTGTCAATAACTTCAGTCCCAGGAGATCCTACAGCCTCTTCTGACCTCCAAGGGCATTGCACGACATGGGTACACTTACCTAGAGGCAGGCAACACACGCATACATATAAAAAAATTTAAATAAGTTTAAAAAAATAAAGTGAAAATAAAGGAGGAATCTGATGTCTGCCTTTGAAAGCACATGTTTGTTAGAAAATATCAATAATTTATCTGCAACTTGGAATGTTGTCAAGTGAATGTTTTATTCTAATTTTATTGAGATAACATCTTATTTCTTTCTAAACTGTATCTCTCTTCTGGTTGCAATTAGTGTAAGATATTATTCCTGACATTTGTGAGGCAAATGTTATCACCTATCATTCTCCTCTCTCTGGTGTGTCACAAGCCAAAACAATTTGGATTCACTTCCAATGCGTCGGTATTTCTTTCTTTTCTTTTATCCATTTAAAACCACATTAATTTTAGAAGAACTTGAATAATTTCCCCCATGCTCCATCCAGGGATTAAAATCACTTTCCAGGATTTCTATAGCTCTTTCTTTGGTTTCCATAGCAGTCAAGGGCAAGTGGAAAAGAAGGGGAAAGCGATTTATTTTTACGTCTAAGCAACCTGGGTCCCAAGACAAAAGAAACAGTCAAGTATAATGCAGAAAAGAGAAAAACTCAAAAGAAAGAAAACTGCTCTGTAGGCCTGCACTGCATACGGCCTTTGTTCTGAAAACTCGAGTAATAAATTATAAGCGTTCGTGGTACATCATCTGTGTCGTTGGAGTTGTCCCCACTGCTTGACTGGGAAGCTAAGCGACAATACACAGATGGAGGGCAAAGGATGTGTGATGCTCCATGCCAGATCCCAGGATAGGGTGGAAATGTGCACTTGCTGTTGGCAGGAGAACCTGGGCTCTGCGTGCTCCAGCGCTGGAACTGCACGGTCTCTCGCTGCCAACGTTGGATGCTCAAATTTGAAAGCTTAAATTTGTCAAGTGTTAGCATTGCCTCTCCAAAGCCAAAGGACAATTTTATAAAAAAGAAAGTTTTTGCTTTGACTCAGAAGTTAACCTACCACTAAAACAAGTTCACTCACCTCAAAACATCAAGCTATAAAATGTTTCTCTTTGTCATTTTGAAACTTCCAAAAATCTTTGTCTCCTTTGCTCTCCTCTAACTTGGTATTATGATCTTAAGCAAAGTTCCTTTATTGTTTATATTTAGAAAATTTTTTTTTTCTGTCTGAGGTCTACTCATTTTCCCAGATCTTTTGACTACCTTCAGCATGAATCGTGATTCTGGAAAATAAATTTATTTGTATTAAGTGAAATCTTCTCCAGCTAATTAAATTCCAGGGTAGCTCCTGTGTCAACTACTAACTCGCTAAAACATTTCATCTTAAATGCACATAATTATTCATAATCTTTTGGTACCAAACTCACTGCCTACATTCTTCTTCTGCATGCAGTGTACTTACAAGACAATGTCCAAAGAAAATTTCAATATTAACCGTAGTACAAATTTCTTATAGTTTTCACATTTCACCCTTAGATCTGTAAACCCAATTTCAGTAGTCTTCATTTGCTCCTGTACAGAGAGAATTTATATTATTCTTAATCATATTAAGAATAATAATAAAAAGAGCTTTTGGGACTGGAGAGATGGCTCAGTGATAAGAGCACTGCTGCTCTTGCGGAGGACTAGGGTTTGATTCCTAGCACCCGGATGGTGGCTATCATCCATAACTCCAGTTCCAGGGAATATGATGCCCTCTTTTGATCTCTGCAGGCATTTCATAACATGGGTACACTTACATATATATGGACAATACAATCATGCACATAAAATAACACATAAAATGTATTTCTTTTAAGAAGTTGTATTGCTTTCATACTACCTACCCTTCACCTATTGAATCAGAATCTCTGAAAGTCTGTCTTGGGTGTCAATGTTTTCTCAAACATTCTCTGCTGATCCTAATGTGTAGCCAGAGTTGAGTCTTTCTCTCTCTCTCTCTCTCTCTCTCTCTCTCTCTCTCAAATGTCCTTCAGTTTGGGTCCTTCATTGTTCACCCTGAGTCCCATACCCTATTAGTCATCAGTTGTCCCAAATTTTTTAGGTTGGCTTGGGATTTTTTTTTATTTCCCCATGTCTATGCTGGGATTTTATCTGATTTGAGTTTGCATAGGTTTTGTGCATGCTGTCTCGCATTGTTGTGAGTTCATAGAGTAACTGACCAGCTGTCTGGAAGACTATTTCCTTGGGGTCCTTCTACCCCTCTGGTTCTAATAGTCTTTCTGCCTCCTCTTCCACAGTGATCTCTGAGCCTTGGGAGGCAGAGATTGGAAATAGGTATCATATTCAGGAATAAGCACTGGAAAAATAACCATTAGGGATGCCATGGAGAGCTATCAGATTGTTTTGTTTTTAATCTAATTTTCTTTGACTTTATGCGTTTTGATTCACATGAACACTAGTATGTGAAGCATATAAAGTGATTGGGTATACTTTTTTTTGGACTTTTTGAGACAGGGTCTCCCCGTAGCCCCAGCTGTCCTGGAACTCACTATGTAGACCAGGCTGGCCTTGAACTCACAGGAAAATAATTTAGTACATTGTTTTAAAAAACATCAAACATAATACATTTGCTACAAAAAATAAGCAAAATACATTCTCTGTCACCCCAACTTGGTAACCCATGTTTGAAGCCAGGTATATGCCAAAGATTCCCAGTACTTGATCAGTTATTACTATCCTGACTGTGTATGCATTCATGTAACTTAACTACATAGCTGTATGGTTTGCTCTACTGAAAACCCCTGGTTTTCCCATGAGAAGCATTAGTCTGTCCTTTGGTGACCAGAATTCAAGTATCCTTGAGACTTGGTCAAAATAATTGCCTTACAACTACACAATAAAAGAGGGAAAAGATTCTATGAGAGACTAAAGTTGTAGAAATATATCTTTTGTGAGTTTATGGCTATCTGCTCCCTCTCCCACTGCTGTTTGTCTTATATACCATTCCATCCATTCTGTCAGTATATGCTGCTTAAGTTCACCATACCTGTATCAAGGGAGGTATCACCCTGAGAGTTCATGTAGCATATTTTTGATGCTGACAGGTAATTTTTAAGAAAATTCTGTGGATATGCATTGCCTGCTCCTTGAAGGATTACAAATGGGACCTCCTATTCAAACCTGTGCTTAGAGCTAACTCCTAGTGTTCCGCAGTCCCCAGAAAGTTCAACCATTTTGGAGGAATTTAGAGCAGTCTTCCATAGGCCACTTCATTCCAGTTGCTAGCTTAGTACATGTTTTAAGTAAAAAGATATTGATATGGTGAGACGATGTTAGCTAATAGAGGTTGTGCACTTAACGTGGATCTGAAACTATTATGTTATTGACACGTAATGTCTTCTTCCTTACAACAGCCATGTAATTATTTTCTCTTTTTAAGGGAAAAATTGGGAATAAAGGTACAGCCAGACACCAGAGATAATAAGGCATGAAAGGAATCCAGGTTAGTTTCAAATTTATACAATCAGAATCCACATACTAATCTACTTCATGCAGGCATTTTGCACACACGAGTAACATTGTTGTAGAAAATTTTTATAGAAGCAACAGTCAGTGACAACAGGAAGACGTGTTAGAGTGACATTCAGTTCTTAGTGTGCCTTACACAAATCTTACACAAAGATACATCAGCAAGACCAAAAATGTGCAAACAGTACAGTAGACAAATTAAAAAGTACATCAGAAGTTGAAAAGCAAACCTTGATTGAGAGGTTGTGGGAAATAAGCAAGAAGGATCAATCACTATCCTACTTTATTGTGTTGAATGAAATAAGGAAAATGGAGGCTAAATGAGGCATTTACGTTCTCTTAAATCATGAAAGTTGGTTATAATTTAGAATCTAATATTCTAGTGAAACTAAGGACATCAAAAGCTAAATTTTGGCTAGAACCTGAAACTTTTGAATGTTAATGAGATCAAAGGAAAGCAAAATATATTTTTAGTAAGCATAATAGTGAAATGAAAGAAAGACATCATGATTACCAGGAGTTTGGTAGAGACCAGTAAAAATTACAAAGACCTATATTCCTTATAGTGCAGAAGTTAAGCTTAGAGCAATTCTGAATTGATTTTTAATTTTGTAGACTGTCAAAGGTAACCAATTTTTATTTTATTCCTATGTAGGAATAAGTAATTTAACTTATTTTATTAATCAGTGATAGGGACTGAACGTGACATTAATTCTGAGGATGAACATTTGGGCAGTTAAATTTATATTTAGTCATCATTTTGAAATTTCAAATTGGAATAAAATGTGATCATGAATTGTACAGGCCTGCCTGATGGGAAACCAAAGATTACAAAGGATGAAATATCCATAGTGCCCTGAACTGTATTAACTCTTTGTCTCATGTGATGATATTTGAGGATGAAGTCTTTGAGAAGCAACTAGAATCAAAGTCATAATGGTGAGAATCTTCTGAAGGGAACAGAACCTATCAAATCATAGCAGAACAGCTGTGCTTTCTGTTCCCTTGTTTCTTTGTCCTCTTCTAAGTCCCTCATTGTTCCTCCTTCTCCCCCTCTTCCCTTTTAGGAGAGAGCCATCAGTTAAAACATAAACAGTCACTCAGTAGGCCCCACCATATTGTGAACAGGAAAATTAAACCACCTAATCTGTGTACTGTTTTAGAGCAGAGCAAAAGAAGTAAGCGAGGCACTACTAAATTATCTCAACTCTCTGCCAAATCATTACAGATAAACCTGAATAAAAATTTTAAATCTTATTACATTTTAGACAGGTACTTATCTAAATGTTTGCCAAGTAAATTCTCAGAAAATGTTCTTGAGTTTTTAAAGGGCTACTGTTTTTTTTTTTTCTTGTCAAACACTTAAAGCTCAGTTTTTCTGTAACAGTACGTATCTCCAAATGCAATTTGATTTATGTAATCACATCTTAATCCTAGTAAGATTTTCTCATTTAAATAGTTATACATATTATGGACAATAGTAATCCCTTCTTGAATGAGATCTGGATAAGTAGATATTAGTACGGATATTGTGTGGATTCAACTAGAGGGGTCAATGGAGTGACAATAATCAACATTTGAAATGAATTCAATCGACAATCTGATACCATGTTATAATGGCTAAATTCTCCATTGTAAGTGACTTAGGGAAAATTATATCTTCTTTTCTTCCAGTTCCTGCCAAAAGACCATAATTATCTGAAAAATACTTCCTAATAATTACAAGTATACCCACATTTAAAATCTAAATATATATTAGTCTTTTCCTTGCTTAGACAAATTCTTACGAGGCACTAGGAGGAAAGCATCCTATTAGCTCACAACTTCAAAAGATCAATGCACGTTCGTTTGGCTCTGTTTCTGGGCTGGTGTTGAGGTGATCTCATCAATAGGCGGGAAGATGCAGCAGAGAAAAACTGTTCACATCAGGATGACTAGATAGCAGGTGGAGGAATGGAGAAAAGAAATGGAACGTGATGCCCTTTGTCCTGTTTTGCTTTTTTGTTACTGTGAGAAAACACTGACCAAAACTAATCTGGGGAGGAAGGGGTTTATTTCATCTTACATCACCCACAATCTTCACTGAGGGAGTCAGGCAAGGAACTCAAGGCAGGAGTCTGGAGGCAGGAAATGAAGCAGAGGCCATGGAGGAACGCTCCTTCCTGGCTTGCCTGATTCCACTTTTTTGGTATTACTGATATCTTTTTGTAAGATTTTGTTTAAGGCACAATAAATATTGAATGCCATTCTAACACATTTTCCTACTGTCATTGGCTGTTGTTCTTTTTAAAATTTTCTTCAAACAATGTAATTCACTCATTTGTGCAAAATGCCTGCATGAAGTGGTTTAGTATATGGATTCTGAGTGTATATTATTGATAATAACCTGAGTTACTCTCATGTCTTATTGTCTATGGTGTCTGGCTCTACCTTTATTTCTAATTCCTCACTTAAAAAGAGAAAATAATCACATGGCAGCTGTTCTGGGCCTTCATGATCTTGATCATATTCAGTTCTCAAGAATATGATCTTCTTTGAGGGAGAGACTGTAGATAGCCTGACTAGATGCCTGTGGATGAACTTGCACCATGGGACATCTGGATAAAAATGCTTGACCAGATAGGACTTTATATGTATGGCAGAATACATGAGGTCCGGTGGGTGGAGGGTGGGGGAATGTATGGGAGGGGTCTAAATTTGATTAAGACCTGTTGTATGAAATGTACCAAAGCTCAACAAAAAGTTGAAAAATATATATTATATGAACTTTGGAAAAATTCACTTAAAAATTTTCCCCCAAAAAGGAGAATAAATAGATAAAAATGAAAGAAACTTTAAATTGTAAGCAGTCTCAGGCATTCAATGCTTTTTTTGTCTTATCAAACGAGGGAGAGTAGATCTTCTTTAAGGAAGTGACGCTAGATAAGTTGACTAGATTCCAGTGGATGAACTTGCCCCAAGAGACATCTGGTTACAAATGCTTGACCAAATAGACCTTAATATGCATGACAAAATGCATAAAATCTAGTGGGGGGAAGATAAGGTGTGAGGTGGAGGGGGAGGGAGTATAAATATGATTAAGGTCTATTATATGAAATGCACAAAAACACAATAAAGTATTTATAAAATAGGATATGCTCACAGACAGGTCCACAGAGCAATCTGGTCAAAGGAATTCCTCAAATGAAGTTTTCTGTTTCCAGGTGCCTCTAGTTTGTGCAAAGTTGGCAAAAACTAACCAGTTCATACTGTGTAAATATTGCCAAATTCATAATGAACTTGAATGATAATGTCATTATGACAACCATCAATCTGTACAATGAATACATGTTTTAAAAGTTAAGCATGGCTCATCTGAACACCACCTCCTAAATTTTCACAGTCTCTCAAACACTACCACCAGGTAAGGCCCATGTATTCAAAATGAGAGTCTGGAGAAATTTTTATCAGAATCAAGAACTACACCTTTTTATAATATCTTTATTCTCTTTTTAAGTCCTTTAATAGATATGACAATGGAGTTGTAGTGAGCTGCTGAAAGCAACAATATATTGCTTGAAAAAAAAATGGAACTGCAGATGATCATGTCAACCAAAGTCACAACTACCACACTTCCTTTCACAGAGGAATCTAGAGAAAATGTGAATATAAGCAAAATACATGATGTACATATGTATGACCTGTAATTAAACCAGTCATTTGTACTATGGATATGTAATAATGAAAAATTAATCTCCACTGTCTATAAAACGTAAATGATCACATCTGATTCTATCTAACCACCTTTAAAATAGACTTTATTATGTTTTAAATAAAAAACATTTTATGTGTAAAAATGTATTGCCTGTATGAATGTAATTGCCCATGTGTCATATAATTCCCACAGTGGTCAGAAGAGGTCTTCAGATTCACTTGGAACTGGTGTTTTGAATGTTGGTTAGCTGCCATGTAGGTGCTGGAAACTGAACCTGGGTCATCCGCAAAAGCAGCCAATGCTCCTAACTACTGAGCCATCTCTCCAGCCCTCTACCTCATAAATCCATTATTAGTTTGTATTTCAGTATGTGTCTAGGCACAACCTGGATACAAGCAATGACACATATGAGATGGTGTTTGTTCACAGCATTTTTATTTAAATATTATAGTTGAACAAAATATTTACTGGGTCCTATAAGGCTAGGTTTCCAATAATACATTAAATTGAAATAAGTAATGAAAGTAACCTCTG